>NW_025873743.1:2911-14515 GCF_002878395.1 Capsicum annuum | reverse complement strand
AGAAAACAAAACAAACTACCAGACCTCTTCCTAGTAGGGAGAGGGGTGACTTCTCAATTGCTCAGCCTGACAACTTAGCCACTGGTTTGCATATCAGGATGACTAGAGCTTCAACCACGATCAACATTTTGCACCATAATTGATTTATCTTGAATCATCTTTTCAATTTCTCTTTTCAAAGCATGACAATCTTTAATACTGTGACCCTGAACATCAGAATGATATGCACATCGTATAGTAGGATCAAAACTTCTTGAATTCAGGTCAGGAGTATACCCAAGGAGTTGAGTGATTATGCCCCGCTGTACCAATCTCTGAAATAAGCTGGTATATGACTCTCCAATTGGTGTGAAGCTATCCCTCAATTTTTGCCTTATTTCATTGTTTGGAATAAATCTAAAATCGAGCCTAGAAAGGCTTTGATAGATTTGTGGAGTCGGAGGGTAACTCTGAAGAGTTGGTGCGTGCCATTGTGAGTAAGAAGGGAGTTGAACATATGATTGTGCGCAGTATACTAGATATAGAGGTGGGGAAATAGAGTATAATTGATTTTGGGAGGGATTATAGAGAGCTTGGGTATGAACTTTGGCCTGAGATTGACGGCAACGACGACGTCATCTTCTTGGATGTGCCCGTTATCCAACTACAATAGCAGCTATATCTTTCTCATTCTTCTTCCCTCCAGTTTCCTTTACTTGATTGCAATATTGTACCAAATGTTTCATGGATTCCTCCTGTCCATCTTGCTCCTCAAATTTCGATATCTCAAGGCTTAGAGAAGGGTTAGCACTTGAAGACATGCCCTATTTTTTGTATGAAACATTTTCTTCACTCGCAAGTCTTAGGGAACTTTTCACAACATTTCCTGCACTCTTCTTTTTTCCAACCATTTTCTCTGGCTCTTCTGGCACACTAAGCTTCTTGTTAAGAAATTTTGGTGGTCCAGTTAGCTTAAAAGTAGGATTAGGAATATAGCAATGATCACTAAGAGTATTGAACAAGGGTCCACTAGCAGCATGGGGAAGCACAACCATTGGGCGGCTAGCCAATGTAGAAGCCTCAGCAGAAGGTTGAGCAACAAAAGTATAGGCAGTATGTGGTGCTGTCAATGTAGCAGGATTATACTGAGAAGCTAGAGGAAGAGTGGTAAAAGTATTGGGATGCTTTTGGATTGGAAGGAATTCTGAGTCATGTTGTAGTGCATCAACAACAATAGGAAACTGACTTTGCAATTTTGATGAAAAACTTCAGATATTTATAGGATCAATAGCGGGAAATGGAGGAGAAGGCAACCAACTGGCCCAAGCTTGGTGCATCTCCATCATTTGTTGTCTTAGTCTGAAATTCTTTTCCTTTAAACTCTCAATTTCTTAATTCTTTGTTTGATCTATGAGGTCAGTTTCTATATCCTTGTTGGACAGAGCTAAACCTTCTTCAAATTTGGTGTGATGTGAAGGACCAACCAAAATGACACAAACCAACCACCTTAAACTAATTGAACAATAGAAACACCAAATGCATTAGAGTTCAACACCTTCTCAAAATCTTTTTTTTTTATTTTTCCTTTACTTTGAAAAAGATCACCGAATCTAAGAAGGGCGCCTATGTATCTCACTCCCGAGAGAGGAGAATCAGGTATGCGTAGTTCGTGACGTCTTGCCAAAATGGCCAAATAAACTCTGTTTCTTTTTTTTTTTCTTCAAATTTTAAAAAAATGAAAAGAAAATAATAGATTGTCAAAAAAATTGGCGAAAATATATTTTGTATTTTTCAGGTTTAAATCCCTGTACAAATGAAACTTATAATTACCAAAGAAAAATCTTTTTGGGTTTTCAATTTTGAATTTCATATGAAAAATGAAACTTGAACCTAATAAAGGAAAATCTTTTTGTAGTTTTCTTTTAAAGAAGTTTATGACACCTACTCTTATAAAGAGTGAAGAAAATCTTTCTGAATTTTTCAAATAAGATCCACGAACCCACAATAGGCTGCCTACGTATCTCACTCCCGAGAGAGGAGAATCAGGGGTGCGTAGTTCGTTTAGATTGGTCAATTAAGGATTAAAATGAACTAAGACTTGACTCGAGAGATGGGATTACAGACGGATGATGAAAGTAAAATCTTTTTGGACTTTCAATAGACACTTCACATAAAAATGACACCAATAACCATGAAATTGAATTTTTTTTGGTATTTTCATTTTATAAAATGTACAAAACTTTTACCATCTTTTTTGCATTTTTTATTTATAGAAAACCCCAATTAAAAAAAACTTTTTGAAATTTTTGAATCATGAATGCATGGTAAAGGAACAGAGGAAAAATCTTTTGATGTTTTTGAGACAATGAGTGAAAAAGTTAAAAAAAGTTTTTAAACTTTTGGATTGTGAAAAACAAAAGCGATAAAGAAGTCTAAAAACTATGAAGCTCTCTTTTTTTCTGACTCGCTTATCTTTTCCTTCTTTTTTTCATTTTTTTTTCAACAATTTTTTGTCTACACACTTTACTTCTAACACCTGCTTTCTTCAAATCAATTCATCAAATGACCACGTTACCCTCAGAGATGCAATATTTAGCACGTAGGGATGCTTTAGAGATGAGTCTCCTACAAAGAACCAAGTAGGCCCCGCTAGGTCTCAATATGATGCACATAAGCATGACCTAAAGGCTGACCTACGCTGAGGTTCACTAACAAGGCTGTTCGAGGGAGCGTATGGTCGATAGTGGCTGCAACAACTTTCCACCTACTCTATACAACCCAACGGCTCCCCCTCCTAAAATAAGGGTGACTCAACTAGAGGTCGTGTACTTACATTTACTACGAACTTGTTGCAGAAAGATTGACTCGGGTTATGCACATAATGCCAGATATAAAGCGGGGTAACACATAAGATAAAAATTGTAAACAAAGAGCATGTAGTCATTCAACAATGATAAATAATAACACAATACAACACAAACAAAATGTCTATACACCTATAGTGTCAAACTAAGCCAATACAACTCCAAAATAAGCTTGAATTCTAAAAATTCTCCAGCAGAATCGCCAAAGCTGTCATACCCTTTTTTAACCAAAAACGATTCAGCTAAGTTTCGAAAAGGACTTTTAACAATCAAAATTCAGAGTCGCCACTTGGTATAATTGAGTGTGTCAAGTCACCTTTGGAAATTCCTTTCCAAAACTATTTTTTACTCTTTAAAAATGATCCGCAAACAAAGATTTTGGTTAAGGAATTCTGTTGACTGAGGGGAAGTTGTTAGGCATCCCTCGATCCCATGGTTTGACCGCGGTCGTTTGGTGAAATGTATTGGCTAATTTAACACTACAGATGTATAAACTACACAAAACAAATAAAATAATCAATCACACATACGAGACAAAATAAATCCAAAATATAGTGTTCAGTCCAATTATTACAAACTGAAGTAAGAAAAAAATACTAAAAAGTAAACCTACACTAATCCTAAACTATGCTCCAATGCTTTACCCGATGCCTTGGACCTTCACCATGAACCTCCTTTGCGTACATGATACATCGGGGCATTCCCTAATAAATAAGTACAAAAGATCCTGAGGCATTCTTTGGCAAAATTAATACATCTTTTCAATGCGATAAAATCAAATCATTCAATAAAATTTCAAACATTCAACAAAACCACAAATTCTAAACTTTGCCTACCTAGCCTACGTTTGCCTACCCCACTCGACCTCTCATGATACTATCAAGTTCGATTAATCGTTAATTTCAAGTCAAATAGTAACCATGAATCAGACCAACTAAAATTCACTTTTTATCAACTTCTCAATTTTGTCCCAAACAACCAATGTTAATTCTCAAATGAGATACCATTTCACCATGCAAATCATAATCAAAGGAACCAACCACGAATTAAAAAAATACGTGTTCATCACCAACAGGGATCAAACAAAACACGATATTCAATTCAATACACCAAATATAGCAAACAATGAAATAAAAAACAAGGAAAGAGTAGAATTTGACCTCAATTGTCGATTTTGATATATCGTGGATAGAATCGTATCCGAAATACCTCGATTTGAACCTCGATAACCAACAACCCCAACTTGGTATCGCAATTTACTACCCGAACGTATTTGAAACCCATAAACGAACTCAATATGAACTCTCAAATCGACAACTTTGCACAAAAAATTCAATTGGGAACGCTCCCTCCGATCACTCTCTTCTCCGATTTGCCCTTCTTTTACTGCTTTACTCTCTATCTTTTGATCTCTCTCCCTCGAATCTCTCAATCTGTATTCTCTCCTAAACTCCTTTTATTTTTGTTTGCCAGTTTTTCCTCACGATGTGCGTGTGTAGTGTTCAACAAACAAATACAAAAAAACGTCCCTCAGATCTGTTGTGTCCGTGTATGAAGCTATATGTAAATGGTTCTTCAATCTCCCTCCGATGCAATGTGTGTGTTATGAGGATTCTGTGAGTTTTTCACTGAATTGGGTCTTTTCCAGTGAGGAATTTTGTTCTCTGTGTGCAATTTTTGTTGAAGAAGATGCCTGTGTATTCAATTTTGTAGTTCCATCAATCCCATGACAAAAAATGGAATTCCCCTATTTCCTCCCCATTGTTTTCTATATGTTCTGGTGTATATCCTATATATATATATATGGGTGAGTGTAATTGTGTATTCAATGTTTTCTTTAATGGAAAATAGAGTGGTGTCGTGTGTGCTCAAAGGAGAAGAAGCAATTTTTTTTTGAATTGTCTCTCTGATCGTGGTTCGCCCTCTGTATTCCCTTTATGTGTATATATTATCCAAGAAATAAAAAAGAAACGTTATGGGGTGTCCTGTGGGGTAGGGGTGAAGTGGGGTTGGGGTATAGTGGTTAGGTGAGGGGTGAGGTGTCTTAATTTTATTGGAGAGGTTGTTGGGATGTTTAAAATAAGACAAAATTTGTTATTTAGATAAAGACAAAAATAAATAAATAAGTAAAATAATGAGGTGGTTATTTATTTGTTTTTCTTGTGGAAAAATTACCATGTGGATAGGATACGTGGTAAGATAGGATAAACGATAAAACTAAGTTGTGAAGGGACAAAATTACATGTCTACACTATGGTGCTTGGATTCAAGGTTTTCGACATTTGAGAAAAGGCATAGTCATCGATGGTATCTTCTTGAGGAGCAGGTATAATGGAGTTCTTCTAGCGGTGGTGGCGTAGGATGTGGAGAATCACATCTTTTCTATCGCTTTTTGTGTATCGGACAAAGAATGTGATGACTCTTATGGATTTTTTTTGAACAACTGCAACGCTGCATCGAAGATACCGAAGAGTTGTATTTTGTATCAAATAGGCATCCAAGTATTCCAAAGATGGGTTCACTATTCTTCAATTCGGCTTACTTTGATTGTTGCATCAAGCATCTTGGATAGAACATTCGAAACAACTATCACAATGGAAGGGTCGTTACTCTTTTTTACAGAGCAGCTAAAGCATATAGTAGAGAGGAGTTTTTAGACCATTTCAATTAAATAGAGGATGTGAATCCCAAAGTAGCAGAATTTCTCATACGTCTCAGTTTCAAGAGATGGAGACAGGCATTGTGTCCAGCAAATAGGTGCATTCTTATGAATTTACTGTCTTGTTTGATTTACAAGTTTAGTATGATGTCGTACTAAGTGATTATCTTCTATAGGGTACGATATTATGACATCAAACATAGCTGAATCGGTGAATTCATTTTTGACGATGAAAGAGAATCTCCCATCAAGGCTATGTTTGAAAAAATAAGCGAGAAGTATAACAATTTTTGTAATGAAAGGCGTGTGCAGTTCAAGTGCCCAGAAAAAAGTACCCGATTTGTTCTCGAAATTGAAAAAAAATATCAATGAACATCAGTTTGGGGAATAGGTTATTCTCTCATAAAATAGCAGATTACAAATTCCGTATCACCGGTCATTGTGATGCTGCCACTGTCGATCTTCAAACAAGATCTTGTACGTGTAGAGTTTTTGACTTGGACAAAATACCTTGTCCAGATGCTATGGCAGTGCTTCAAGCTCAATACGGTCATAAATATGGACCTGAAGTTTATGAGCACTCCTCTCAATATTATTCAGCGCAAAAATATAAAATGACATATAGTGGGCATATTAATCCGGTGCCTCCCGAAGAATGTTGGGTTGTTCCAGCTGAGCTTATGGGGAGATTAATACCTCCTCCATATATTGATCCGAGCACTGTCAAACCGGAAAGAAAGCCATATAAGAGGAGGCGTGGAGTTGGAGAATTATTTTGATCAAGAAGAAACAAGTGCTTCATATGTAAGTGCCACAAAAGAACTCATGCCCGAATTGTAATCCACCATGATCATTGTAATTGCAGAAACTTGTGTTGTTGTTTGTTTGTTTGTTGTGGACTTTTATATATTTAACTCATTTGTGAACCTAATGTTATCATTTATTATATATAAAATATCTTTTTTTAATAACTTGTGCATCAATAAAAAGAGGCAAAACATGAACTAAATGATACAGCAGACCACAATTATTCTCAACAGTTGCACTAACAACTGGAATATTTTCTTCCAACAGATGACAAATCTGTTGAAACAGATGGATAATTTGTTGATAAAAACCCAACAGATGACCATTCTATTCCAACATATGGTCCATCTGATGAAAGAACTCAAAAGCCAAAATTTCTAGTGCTACTGGATTCAACATAGCTCCTTGCCTCCAACCGTCAACATGTTAACATGTGTGTATGTTTAGATTAGAAGAAATAGACAGAATGAAAATTGGATAAGAATTAAAATGCCAAAGTCTGACTAAAAGTAAAATTTTCATTAAACGAAAACTAAAATACATTAGGTATAGATTCAATATAGAAAAATTAAAATATATATGCTAAAAGAAAAAACACATTCTAATTATCATCATCATCATCATTAATGGCAGTCGGCCAATCAACTCGTAGCAGCAGGGCCCTCATCAGCCTCTGTATCTCTCTGAATATTGTCGCTCTCACAGCGACCAACTCCCTCTGCAGGTCGTTAACCTGCCTCTGAAGTTTCTGTACTGTGTCGCGTAGAATAGCAATGTCCAAAAAAGGATCAGTCATATCTAGAACACGCATGAATTGACAAATGTAAAGAAAAAAGTTTAAAATGTAATACAATGTATACGACCAACTGGTAAATTTACATCAGCAAAAAACTTACCTCGACGAGAAAGGAATATGTTCTTTGAAAAGTAGTGGTTGAAGATGTCACACAAAAAGAAAAAATACAAGAAATAAATAAAGTTGAGTTGAATAAAGATTAAGGAGGAACCTATTTATAGAGGATTGAATCTGGACGTGTCAGGCTAAAATGCAGGACTGTTTAGCTCCAATGTATTAATTACATTCAAGCTGGTGGTATTTTATTTTCTGTGAAAAGTTGCGACTTTTTCTTTTACATTAATTACTTCTCATCTTTTTAAAATAGTTTGAGATTCGATAAAAGCCGTTATTATTGAGCTGTTGTAACAGATCGTCCGTCTGTCATAATAGATTTAGCATCTGTTGCAATAAATGGATTGAATGTACAACAGATGGTCTGTCAGGACAAATTTACCATCTGTTGCAATAGATGGTTTGTATATGCAATAGATAAGACATCTGATGCAATATATGTATTATCTGTTGTAATAGATGGACAGTATGTTGGATGAGATGTTTTGATATCTTCTAACAGTTGATTCATCAGTTTCAATAGATGGAGTATTCAATTCATTAGCTTTTTTGAATGTGTTGGATAAAAAGTCTCGACTCTTCACCTCTTTTTAATAGTCTCTCCATTTTGTATTAGTCTGGTCCTATGAACTTGGCACACCAATTAATAAAAATATAAATTAGGTGATTATTTTACCAAATTGGCCTTATTAATTATGCTTTGAAAGTATAAATATGAATAATATACTTTATGTAGTCATTTAATAATAGGGGTATTCTTGGAAGAATATAAGAAAATTCTCTTGATTTTATAAATAGGACAACTAAATCGAAACAAACATTTTTAACAAGAAGTAATCATATGTGTGCAGATGAATAAAAACACAGTCTAGTTTGTCGCAACAGATTTACCATCTGTTGCAACATATGGATTATCTGTTGCGTTAGATGGATCATATGTTGGAGGAGATTTTTGATTTCTTCCAATAGCTGATTCGTCAGTTGCAGCAGATGGAGATTTTGATTCATCAACTGTTTTGAATGTGTTAATATAAAAAGTCACGACTTTTTACACCTCTTTTTTAATAGTTATCACATGCGTGCAGATGAATAAACAACACTGTCTAACATTTACTGATAGGGTAGAAAGAATAAGGTGCGTGCAATGGATCCCATTTTCATACGTGCGAGTTATGTATATTATTTATTAGGCTACCGTGACAGACACACATAAAGTGCAATGATTTTGTGAATGCAGTTTTTTACCGATTAGAAAATGATTCTTCAAACAAGATCCTGTATTGTACAGTTTAGTTTGATAGGTGCAAACTGATAAGGCCGAAGGTTTCCAAGATGGTGGTGTCAATAACCCGTTACAATTTAATGATGATTTATGCTCATATTTTTGTGTCAAATTATGGGGCAGGGTTTAAGTTTTTGGCGGCAGTGTAAATATCCAATAGTGATTGGACCGATTTTAATGGCATAATGGACTTCTTGAAAGGACTTTGAAGCCTCACAATGCAGCAAACAACGATGAGACCAATAGAAATTTTCCTAATCCAAATTTATATGGATGGATTGCTGGAGGAGACTTTTATACAACAGAAGGTGCTCGGGAGAATATCTATGCGCGAAGGGGGATGTGGAGAAGGCCATATATCATTTCAGACTTGGATATATGGCCAATAAAATTGACATGAAAAACCTGAACTCAGACTTTTATACACCAATGAAATTGACATGATCCCATATTTTTAATGTAGGAGTAGTTGGTTTAGGTTTCGATTCAGACCGATAATCTTACCACCTTCAGTGCTCGCGAAGCTCCTTCCTTAGAGTTTTGGTCCTGCACTTTGTGAGAGTCTTCATTTAGGCCACGCTCACTAGTTGCATTTTCGAGCTTAGTGTCCAGCTCCAGTCCTATTGACCATTCTCCTATTTCTTCACCGACTAATGAATTTTCATTTTTGGATACACTTTAACATTCGCACCTCATCCAGTTTTTTCATTTTTCATGTCAATTTCATCAGCCAATTTCGCTACACTTTCCTTCTCACCCTGTGTTTCCACTTAAACAAGGATTGAGATGACACTTTTCTTCCCACCCTGTGTTTTCACTTAAACAAGGATTGAGATGATATATGGCCTTCTCAACCTCCTCCTTCCCGCACAATTTTTCTCCCAAACACCTGCTTTATAATAGTCTCCTCAAGCAACTCATCCATATAAATTTGGACTAGGGAAATTTCTATTTGTTCCATCATTGTTTGTTGTAGTGCGAGGCTTTGGAGGCCTTTCAACAAATCCATTAAGCCATTAAAACCGGTCCAATCAGTATTAGATATTTACACTGCCGTAAAAAACTTGAACCCTTCCCCAAATTTGACACAAAAATATGAGCATAAACCGTTATTAAATTGTAACGGGATATCGACACCACCGTCTTGGTCCCTCAGCCTTACCAGTTCAAACCTAACAATCTTAACTGTAAAATGACATATGTTGTTTAAAGGATTAAAGCCTAATAGGTAAAGAACAAACATTCACAAAATCATTGTACTGGATGTGTGTTTTCATGATAGGTTGATCAGTAATACATACCTCCCACATATGAAGTGGTTCTATTTGTAAGCAGCTTATTCCTTCGAACCCATCTTTACTCTAGCCTTTAATGCTGGCTGGGCAAAAATGAATCCAGTTTCACTTTCTTTTATCAGCAAATAAGAGAAATACATTTGATGTCAAACAAGAGAAGAACAAAAAGAAAACAAAAAGAACACTACAAAAGGGTAACACAAAATTATGGGAATCAACAGATGACCAATATGATACAAAAAATTACCCATCTGTTCAACTAATGAGGCATCGTTGCAACAAATGGATGACATGTTGCAACAGAAGGGTCATTTGTTGGAATAAATCAAACCAACCTAACTACTAATTTGATTTCTTTAAACTGTTGCTCCGTTTGTTCCAACAGCTGATTCATCAGTTGCAATAATTGAGGAAACTATTGCAACACCACCACCACCAACATCAACAATAAAGAAACAACACCATATGTTCCAACACCATTCACAACACAAATGTCACATGTTCCAACACGACCACCACCCCCAACAATAGCACAACCAAAGTACCAAACAAAAGATATACAAAAAACTATATTGACAACAAGGCTTTTGAAGTTCTCCCAATAGATGACTTTTTTTCTTATATTAATAACAACAACGGTTCGTTCATTCAAGACTTAAATATCACCTTTCCTTCAATTTTCTCAATAAATAAGAAACTGGTAATATGTAAATCATTAATAGCAACAGATGTAAATATCTAATTTAAATGACATACAAAGAAGAAGAAGAGATGGAAAGAGCAACAGTGAACCGTACCTATAATGTCAAAAAATCAAACAGATCAGAACATCTAGTTCAGTCAAGAAAATATTAATTGGTTGAGATCCTATAGGATCCTCGAAAGAAGAGAGAAAAGAGAGAAAAGAGAGAAAAAAAGAAAACAAAGATAATTGAGAATTGAGAATTGAGAATAAAGAAGAGTGATGAGTTAAGTCTAGACTACTTTATGGCTGAAGGAGAGAGTTCTACATATTGGTTTTAAATATTCATTAATAAATTTTGAGGGGCACGAGGAGACGGTGACATTGAAAAGACCAGATAAGACTACTCAGGAAATTATTGAGTTATCCAAGTAGTACCGAGTAATATTTTTTACCGCCTTAATATTTTAACTTTTTTATCTCGGACAGTAAATACCTAAATTTCTTTAAAAAAAGCATCTTAAAATATTTGAGTGCAACAGATGACAATTTCTATTTGAAAATTTTCAACGCTCTGTCATCTGTCGCAACAAATGACGTAATCTATTTGATAGTTTAAATAGATGCGCAATATGTTGCAACAGATTACCTAATCTATTTGATTTGATCCAACAGAAAAGACATCTATTGCAACAGGTTGAACATTTGCTTATATATAGTTTCAGTTGAGTTCATATGTTAGACTAATACCTTAATTGAATGTGAGTTCTCATAGAGTCAACTACAACTTCAATTAAGTCTTTTGGAAATTACATGATGAGACGGTACTATGTTCCTCCCGACCAGATTCGTTGATCGATCACTCTGAGCCAAACCGATTCTTACTACCTCATATGTTAGACTAATACCTTAATTGATTAATCTAGGACTAGGGTACTAATACCTTAATTGAATAATCTAGGACTAGGGGTGAGTTCTCATAGGGTCAACTATAACTTTAATTGAGTCTTTTGGCAATTACATGATGAACGGTATTGCGTTCCTCCTAACCAGAGTCGTCGATCGATCACTCTGAGCTGAAACTATTCTTACTACCTCATATGTTAGACTAATACCTTAATTGATT
>NW_025873743.1:0-2811 GCF_002878395.1 Capsicum annuum | reverse complement strand
AATAATCTAGGACTAGGGTTGAGTTCTCATAGGGTCAACTACAAATTCAATTAAATCTTTTGGCAATTGCATGATGAGACGGTATTGCGTTCCTCCTGACCAAAGTCGTCAATCGATCACTCTGAGCCGAACCTATTCTTACTACCTCATATGTTAGACTAATAACTTAATTGATTAATCTAGGACTAGGGTACTAATACCTTTATTGAATAATCTAGGACTAGGGGTGAGTTCTCATAGGGTCAACTACAATTTTAATTGAGTCTTTTGGCAATTGCATGATGAGACGGTACTGCATTCCTCCCGACCAGAGTCATCAATCGATAACTCTGAGCCGAATCGATTCTTACTACCTTATATATTCAACTAATACCTTAATTGATTAATCTAGGACTAGGGGTGAGTTCATATAATGTAAACTACAATAAATGACAGCGGCTATTTGATAATTTACAACAGATGGGTAATCTATTGCGACATATGACTTAATCCATTTGATAATTTACAACAGATGGATAATCTGTCGCAACAGATGACTTAATATGTTTGATAGTTTACAATAGATTCATGATATGTTGTAACAAATGACGTAATCTATTTGATAGTTTAAACAGATGTGTAATATGTTGCAATAGATTACCTAATCTATTTGATTTGATCCAACAAAAAAGACATCTGTTACAACATGTTGAACATTGTTTATATATAATTTCAATTGAATTCATATGTTAGACTAATACCTTAATTGAATATGAGTTCTCATAGGGTCAACTACAACTTCAATTTAGTCTTTTGGCAATTGCATGATGAGATGGTACTGCGTTCCTCCCGACCAGAGTTGTCGATCAATTACTCTGAGCCGAACCGATTCTTACTACCTCATATGTTAGACTAATACCTTAATTGATTAATCTAGGATAGAGTACTAATACCTTCATTGAATAATCTAGGACTAGGGGCGAGTTCTCATATGGTCAATTACCACTTCAATTGAGTCTTTTGGCAATTGCATGATGAGATGGTATTGCGTTCCTCCCGACCAGAGTTGTCGATCGATTACTCTAAGCGATTCTTACTACCTCACATGTTAGACTAATACCTTAATTGATTAACCTAGTACAGGATACTAATACATTAACTGGATAATCTGGGACTAGGGGTGAGTTCGCATATAGTCAACTATTGATTAATCTAGGACTAGGGGTGAGTTCTCATAGGGTCAGCTACAACAGATGGCAGCGCCTATTTGATAATTTACAACATATGGGTAATCTGTTGCGACATATGAAAATCCATTTGATAATTTTCAACAGATGGGTAATCTGTCGTAATAGATAACTTAATCTGTTTGATAATTTACAACAGATTCATAATCTGTTGTTACCTAATCTGATTGATAATTTACAATAAATGCAAAATCTAATGCAACATGTTGAATATTTATTTTTATACAATTTCAATTGAGTTCATATGTTAGACTAATAGTACCTAAATTGATTAATCTAGGACCAGGGGTGAGGGTGAGTTCATGGGTCAACTAGAGTACTCGGTCAACTAAAACTTCAATTATTTTTATACAATTTCAATTGAGTTTATATGTTAGACTAAATAGTACCCTTTTGGCAATTGCATGATGAGAGGGTTAAAAATTATGCATATCTTTTATAATTTTAAAAATAATTAAGATCAATTCAAACCAAATTAATATTTTCAAAACTTGTCATTCTTTTTCAAAATAAAAATCAACCCATACAAAATGTTTCATTATTTTAAATCTCGAGTTCTCGCTCTTTCTCTCTCATTCTCACTCATCAATACAGGACAAACAACAACTACTCAACAAATTTGCTCAACCCTCTACGACGGATCATTTTTCATCTTATTTTTGACCACATAGGTATTATTTTTGACTTTATTCTTGCTTGTATCAGTCATTTTGTTTGTCTTCGTAAGCAACAGAGTTCTAGAAGAGTTCTATATTTGTTATTTTTTTTTTCTAAAAAACAAAGGATTTTAAGTTAATGATGAAAAATAAAACTTTTAATTGTATTATCTTCGAGAATGGATTTACAATTTTGAGTTTTGATGGTAAAATCATAGGAAGAACTAGAGAAATCCCTAGTTTCTGTTGCAGTGTTCCGTTGACTGTTGTGGTATTATTGGATGGTGTTTGTGGTGTTAGTGGTGGTGGTGTTTGTGATCATCGTGGTGGAACTGGTGGTGGAATTTGTTGGTGGTATTTGTGGTGGCTATCGGTGGTGTCGGTATTTATGGTGTTTGTTTGTGGCATTGGTTGGTGGTGTTTGTGGTGGTGGCTGTTGGTGTGTCAGTATTCCTGATGTTTGTAATGTATTTTTTATAATTTATGCATACATCAATTGTAATATAATTTTTATTTTTCTGTTGTTTGTAGGTAAAACATGTCTCCTAAAAGAAAAGAAAGTGAAAGTGGATCAACGGCTGACCACCCAAAAAAAAGGCTACATTACAAAGGGATTCGGAGGAGCTTTCTGAACAATCTCAGTCAGGAAAAAGTAAAGCTGAGGAGAGATATAA
The DNA here is from genome assembly GCF_002878395.1 of Capsicum annuum. Classification (NCBI taxonomy): domain Eukaryota; kingdom Viridiplantae; phylum Streptophyta; class Magnoliopsida; order Solanales; family Solanaceae; genus Capsicum; species Capsicum annuum. The sequence goes on along the minus strand of NW_025873743.1, from coordinate 255 downwards.
AAACAACATTGAGAGAGGTGGATAAGTGTAACACCCCGTACTTAATTACGTGCATTAGTCATTGTTATATGTGTTGGGGTATATGTATTGATCCTAAGTTAGGTATATATGAGTTTAAGTATGAGTATTGATTATTTTGAGATGGTTTCAAGTGTATAGTTTGATTATAGGTGTATAGGAATCGACTTTATTTATATCGGAATTTTCCCGTCGATTCCTATACACCTATAATCAAACTATACACTTGAAACCATC
>NW_025873742.1:2745-4769 GCF_002878395.1 Capsicum annuum | reverse complement strand
GATTTAAGAAAGTTCTTTGAAAGGCTTCGCAGGTATAATCTCAAACTCAACCCGGCAAAATATGTATTTGGAGTTCCATCTGGAAAGTTGCTGGGGTTTGTAGTCAGCCGTCGGGGAATTGAATTGGATCCCTCAAAAATCAAAGCCATTCAGGATTTGCCCCTGCCCAAGAATAGAACGGAGGTGATGAGTTTTCTTGGTAGACTAAACTACATTAGCAGGTTTATTTCTCAACTCAGAACCACTTGTGAGCCCATATTCAAGTTGCTGAAAAAGAGTGTTGCGGCAAAATGGACTGAAGAATGTCAGGAAGCATTCGATCGAATCAAAAGATATTTGTCAAATTCGTCCGTGCTGGTACCCCCGGAGCATGGTAGGCCTTTGATCTTATATTTATCAGTCATGGACAATTCTTTCGGTTGTGTTCTGGGTCAATATGTTGTCACAGACAAAATGGAGCAGGTTATTTATTATCTTAGCAAGAAGTTCACCGCATATGAGGCCAGGTATACTCTTCTTAAAAGGACGTGTTATGCCCTAACTTGGGTAGCACAGAAGTTATACTACTTATCTCATCTCCCATATAGATCCTTTGACGTATATCTTTCAGAACCTATGCCGACGGGTCGATTGGCAAAGTGGCAAATATTGCTTACCGAGTTCGACATTGTATAGGTGACTTGAACCGCCATGAAAGCCCAAGCCTTGACAGATCATCTTGCTAAGAATCCCATCGATGAAGAGTACGAGCCATTAAAGACATAGTTTCCTGACGAAGAAGTGTTGTGTGTCGATGAAGTCGTTATAGATGCTGATCCTAGTTGGAGGTTATTTTTCGATGGAGCTGTCAATATGAAAGGAGTCGAAATAGGTGCGGTTCTTATCTCTGAATCGGGACAGTATTTTCTGGTAATAGCACAACTTTGATTCTACTGTACTAACAATATGGCAGAGTATGAAGCCTACATTATTGGTTTGAGGTTAGCTGTTGATATGGGAGTCCAAGAATTATTGGTGTTTGGAGATTCGGATTTGCTCGTCCATCAAATTCAAGGCGATTGGGAGACGCGAGATTTGAAGCTCATCCCGTATCGACAATGCTTGCAGGAGCTATGTCAACGGTTTGTGTTAGTAAAGTTTAGGTATATTCCAAGGATTCGTAATGAAATTACTGATGCTTTAGCCACTCTGTCTTTAATGCTCCAACATCCTGACAAAGCCTACATCAATCTAGTGCATATACAGAGTCGCGATCAACATGTTTACTGTAATGCGATTGAAGAAGAGCTCGATGGAGAACCTTGGCTCTTGGATATCAAGCGGTACATTCAATCAGGAGAATACCCAGCATATGCCACCAACGATCAAAAGAGGATAATTAGGCATTTGGCTAATTGGTTTTTCTTAAGTAGGGGAATCTTGTATAAGAGAACCCCAGATCTGGGACTTTTGAGGTGTGTAGATGCGAGAGAAGCCTCGGCAATAATGGTTGAAATACACTCTAGAGTATGCGGGTCGCACATGAACGGTCATGTCTTGTCAAAGAAGATTCTTCGAGCAGGTTACTACTGGCTTACTATGGAAAGGAATTCTATTCAATTTGTTCGAAAGTGTCATCAATGTCAGGTACACGGTGATCTGATACGTTCTCCTCCTGTTGGGTTGTATGTAATGGCCGCCCCATGGCCGTTCGTGGCTTGGGGAATGGATGTGATTGGATCAATTGAGCCGAAGGCATCAAATGGTTATAGATTCATTTTGGCAGCCATTGACTACTTCACAAAGTGGGTAGAAGAAGTAACTTTTAAGTCAGTGACAAAGAAGGCTGTGGTGGACTTTGTTCATGCCAATATCATTTGTAGATTTGGAATTCCTAAGATGATCATTACAGACAATGCTGCCAATCTCAATATTCATTTGATGCAAGAAGTATGTCAACGGAATAGGATTGCGCATCGAAATTCTACTCCATATCGCCCAAAGGCCAATGGTGATGTAGAAGCCGCCAATAAGAATATAAAAAA
>NW_025873742.1:1316-2645 GCF_002878395.1 Capsicum annuum | reverse complement strand
GTAGATTTGGAATTCCTAAGATGATCATTACAGACAATGCTGCCAATCTCAATATTCATTTGATGTAAGAAGTATGTCAACGGAATAGGATTGCGCATCGAAATTCTACTCCATATCGCCCAAAGGCCAATGGTGATGTAGAAGCCGCCAATAAGAATATAAAAAAGATACTGCAAAAAATGGTACAAGGGTCTAGACAGTGGCATGAAAAGTTGCCGTTTGCATTGCTAGGTTATCGCACCACTGTTCGCACTTCAACAGGGGCAACTCCATATTTATTAGTGTATGGGATAGAAGCTGTCATCCCTGTAGAATTTGAAATTCCCTCTCTTCGAGTCATTGTAGAAGCAGAGATTGATGATGACGAATGGGTCAAAACCCGACTGGAACATTTGAGTTTGATTGAGGGAAAAAGGCTAACATCTGTGTGTCATGGCCAGATGTATTAGAGGAGGATGGCTCGAGCGTATAACAAAAAGGTCCATCCCATGAATTTTAAAGTTGGTCAGTTGGTATTGAGACGTATCCTTCCTCACCAGGTTGAAGCGAAAGGCAAGTTCTTCCCTAACTGGCAAGGTCCTTTCGTTGTAAAGAAAGTGTTGCCCAATGGAGCCTTATATTTGACAGATATAGAAGGCAAAATGGTAGAAATGGCTATCAATGCTGATGCGGTCAAAAGATACTATGTATGATATTTGATTCTTTGTTGATGTTATTGCATGTTTAGTACTTGCATTTTGAAGATTGATATGATGAAGGTATTTTATTCTTCTATCCAAACATTGTGTCATCCCTTGTTTACCCATTTGTGCTTCATTTTATTTTTTCTTTCATATCCCTCTTTTGGAATCAAAATAGAGTCAAGGATAAATGAAAAAAAATCAAAATCAAATCAGAACAAAGAACAAGCTAATGGAACTACGTCCGACCTGATTCTCCTCTCTCGAGAGTGAGATACGTAGGCTGCCTTATTCGGGCTCGGTCCAACCAAATAAAGATTTAAGATGCACCTAGTCAACAAAACTGGGGCATGAGTTAATGTGTTGTTTGAGTCGACTCCAAAAGTTGTAAGTCCCACCCTCACTTCAAGTATCATTTGATCCCCTTACCATCTTTTCTAACCTTAACCAAAAGCCAAGTTACAACCAAAGAAAGTCCTTCAGATCAATTTTCGATAATATTAAGGCTAAGTATGCAATGGATATGATGATACATTGTGAAGTACCACTTGTCTCCCTCAGCATAAGAAATCAGGAAAGAAATACAAAAATAAGAGAGTCTAATTGGTGAAACCCCCGTGGGCATCATAAGGCGATGGTGAGTTGAGAG
>NW_025873742.1:0-1216 GCF_002878395.1 Capsicum annuum | reverse complement strand
GTGAAGTACCACTTGTCTCCCTCAGCATAAGAAATCAGGAAAGAAATACAAAAATAAGAGAGTCTTATTGGTGAAAACTCCCGTGGGCATCATAAGACGATGGTGAGTTGAGAGAAAATGAAAATGAGAGAGTCTTATTGGTAAAAATCTTTGCAGGCACCATAAGGCGATGATGAGTGGAGAGAAATAAAAATAAGAGAATCTTATTGGTGAAAACCCTCACGGGCACCGTAAGGCGATGGCAACTTCAAGAGAAAAGTAAAAAGTGAAAAGAAAGATACTTGTTGGCAAAAGTCTTTTAAGATGCCGTCAATCGAATGTGATGTATGAGTCCAATGGATTTGAAGAAGCGGCTCAGCGGCAAAGGTACGAACTCAACAATAAATGGGGAGTTTGGATAGGAAGATCAGGCAGCTCAATCCAAAATGCATGTCATACTCATTGGAGTTGGTTGTCGTATTCAGATAAGTTTTCTTTTTGAATATGGGACATTGCCCTTTTCTTTCATTTACATATTAATGCTTTTTGTCTTTTTATGTCATTTATCAAAATAAAAGTCACCATCATTTCTTTAAATGTTAAGTCAAGTCTGTGTCAAAACAAGCGAGAAAGGATTTCAAAATTTACTACCAGTCTTTCCAATTATATAAGGAAAAGCCAAGGAACAGCCTAGGAAAGAAATATCATCGTAATTCAACATGAAGCAAAAGAAGTCTATCAACCGACAGGGTATTGGATTCGTGGAGGCATTCAGATTTGGGAAAAGAGTGCACCTCAGGGGCATGATAAAATGGAAACCCATTGTTTGAGTCAGGACTCATTTCCCTCAATCTGGATCCGGATCAATAATGTGGCAAGACAGGGCAAGTGTTAGCGATTTGGAACAAAGATGAAAGGAACAAGTGCTGGGGCAGATACTTGAGAAGCCAAGATCTGCAAGCCACCACTAAGTTTTTAACTGACAAATTTTCTTTGTTGATATAGGGGCAAATTCGCTTCACTTAATTCAGCTATCATTGAAAATGCACATCCAAGGGATTTTACTTTCTGTTCAGGACCCTCCTGAAAAATGGGATTTTACTTTATGTTCAGGACTCTCCTGAAAAATAGGATTTTACTTTTTGTTCAGGACCCTCCTGAAAAATGGGATTTTACTTTCTATTCAGCACCCTCCTGAAAAATGGGATTTTACTTTCTGTTCAGGACCCTCCTGAAA
>NW_025873741.1:0-1565 GCF_002878395.1 Capsicum annuum | reverse complement strand
GAATGATTTGTGTGTTTGACATGATTGAATTTCATCGTTGTTTGTTGATTTGATGTTGAATCTGAAGTTGAAAACTTGATTGATGAAATGTGTATAGAATTGGTTTAATCTTTAAGAATAAGTGGGGCGAGAATTGAAACTTGATATAATTAGTGAATTTTAATTAGTTTGATTCATTAGTTGTTTGACTTGAAATAAACGTTAATTGAATTTGGTAGTATCAGGATACGCCGATTGGAATAGGCAAGACATAGGTCGGGTAGGCAAATCTAGAGATTGTGGGTTGATTGAATGTTTGAAATTTGATTGAATGGTTTGATTTTATCACTTTTGAATCAATTGTATAATTTGACCGGGGAATGCCACGAAGTATCTGTATATATTTATTCACTGGGGAATGCCCTGAGGTATCATGTACCCGGAGGACGTTCGTGATGAAGGCCCGATGCGTCGGGTAGAGCATTAGTCTAGAATTAATTTAGAGTAGGATTTATTTTTATACATTTTTTTATTTTTGGACTGGACACTAAATTTTGGATTGTTTTATCTTGTTTGCTTGATTGATTGTTTTGCATATTTTGTGTGGTTTATATATTCATAATGTCAAATTAGCCTATACGCTCCACCAAGCGACCGTGGTCAAACCACGGGATCGAGGGGTGCCTAACACCTTCCCCTCGGTCAACAAAATTTCTTAGCCTGAATCTCTGTTCGCAAACTAGTTTTAAAGAGTCAAACCATTTCGAAAAGAATTTTCCAAAGGTGACTTGGCACACCGAATTATGCCAAGTGGCGACTCTGAATTTAATTATAAAAAAATCCTTTTTGGAACAGAATTTTCATTTTTTGTTACTTAATAATAAAACCCTTTCGAACTTAAAAATTAATCTTTTAGAGTACGAAAAAGGGGTGTGACAGGTCTGGCGACTCCACTTGGGACGTTTCAGAATTTGGGCTTATTTTCGGAGTCGTATCAGCTTTGTTTTGCATTATGGGTGTAGAAACAATGTTTGTGATTATTGTTTGTGTTATTGTTATCACTGTTGTGTGTTTCTATGCTCTTTGTTTGCAGTTTTCCTTATGTGTTACCGCTTTATATCGGACATCATTTGCATAACCCGAGTCAATTCTTTCTGCAACAAGTCTCGGAGCGCACGTCGTGCGCACGAACTCTAGTTGAGTCACCTTTATTTTAGGGGGGGAGCCGTTGGATGTATGGAGTAGATGAAAAGCTAAGCAGCCACTATCGACTATATGCTCCCCCGAATGGCCTTGTTAGTGAACCCCAACGTAGGTTAGCCTTTAGGTCATGCTTATGTGCATCATATTGAGACTTAGCGGGTCCACTTGGTCCTTTGTAGGAGACTTACCTCTAAAGCATTCCTACGTGCTAAATGTTGCACCTTTGAAGATAACGTGGTCATTTGACAGACTGATGTGGGGTAAAGCATGTGTTACAAAGTAAAGGGTGTGAAAAAGAAAAAAGAAAAAAGAAAAAGAAAAAAATTAGTCCGAAAAAGAGTTTTGTAGTTTTTAGAGTTCTTTATTGCTTTTGTTTTTTCACA
>NW_025873740.1:0-9387 GCF_002878395.1 Capsicum annuum | reverse complement strand
AAGTGAGTACATCTAGGACTTTGTAACTCCTCTACATGGATCTGTGTGGGCGTGTAAATATTGCCAATAGAGGTGGAAAAGAATACATCTTGGTTATTGTTTATGATTACTCTAGATTCACCTGACCCTTCTTTTTGAAATCAAAAGATGAAACTTTTCATATATTTGAGGCTTTTTCTATATAGGTGCAAGTGAAGTATGATGACAAGATTGCATTAATCAGGTCTGATCATGGAAACCAAAAAGGAAGTGAGTACATCTAGGACTTTGTAACTCCTCTACATGGATCTGTGTGGGAGTGTAAATATTGCCAATAGAGGTGGAAAAGAATACATCTTGGTTATTGTTTATGATTACTCTAGATTCACCTGAACCTTCTTTTTGAAATCAAAAGATGAAACTTTTCATATATTTGAGGCTTTTTCTATATAGGTGCAAGTGAAGTATGATGACAAGATTGCATCAATCAGGTCTGATCATGGAACTAAATTTGAAAATGTTAGGTTCAATCAATTCTGCAATGAACTAGGAATCAATCATAATTTTTTATCTCCTAGAACACCACAACAAAATGGTGCTATGGAGAGGAAAAACAGGACTCTTGTGGACATTGGAAGAACTATGTTAATAGATGCAGGGATTGCTCACAATTTTTGGGCAGAGGCAATTTAAACAACTTGCTATGTGACTAACAAGTGCCTTGTGAGATCTATTTTGAATAAAAAAACCTATGAACTTTTGACCAAAAAGAAGCCCAATCTGAACTACTTCAAACCATTTAGCTGCAAGTGTTTCGTACTAAATAATGGCAAGGAGGATCTTGAAAAATTTAATCGAAGAAGTGATGAAGGAATCTTTGTTGGATACTAATATTTTAGAAAACCCTATAAGATCTACAATAAAAGGACACAATGTGTGAAAAAGAGTATTCATGTTATGTTTGATGAAGCTAGTGATGTCAACAAAGATAGCTCTCCTGATGATAATTTAGGAAACCCCATAAAAGTTACTGAAAAATAAAATGTGAGTGATGATGATGATGCCCCATAGTAAGCAGAGTCAAGACTTGAAAATTTCGATACAACAACTCAGCAAAATGATGGCACTTCACAAGCTCCTCATTTAGATCCCGATCCTCCATCTAGTAAAGGAAATAATTAGTGCCCTAAGGATAATACCTCAATGGGAACTGGTCCCAGTACAAGTAATTCCACTCTTCTCAAATCCAGTTGGAAGCATCATGAGAATACTATTAGGAACAAGGCTAGACTTGTTGTGCAAGGCTATAACCAAGAAGAAGTGATAGATTATGATGAAACATTTGCTCCAGTGGCTAGGATGGAGGAAATTCAAATTTTTATTGCATTTGCCTCTTACATGGACTTCAAATTATTCTAGATGGATGTAAAAAGTGTTTTATTAAATAGATTTCTCAAAGAAGAAATGTTTGTTAGGTAGCCTCCAGATTTTAAAAATGTTAATTTTCCTAATCATGTGTTCAAACTAAACAAAACCTTGTATGGATTAAAGCAAGCTCACAAAGCTTGGTATAAAATACTGACCAAATTCTTGCTTGACAATAGGTTCAAAAGAAGAATGATTAACAACACGTTGTTCCTAAAAGTTAGAGGAAGAAATCTTCTCATTGTCCAAGTTTATTTTGATGATATCATGTTTGGATCCACTACCAAATCCCTTTGTGATGAGTTTGCCCAACTGATGAGCAGTGAATTTTAGACGTGTATGGTGGGAGAACTCAACTTCTTTCTTAGTTTGAAAATTAACAAGGTGCAGCTGGGTCTACTGTATGCCAATAAAAATATATTTAGAAATTTCTCAAAAGGTTCCATATAGAGGATGAAAAGCCTATTGATACTCCTATATGAACCTCCTCTAAAGTAGACTTGGATGAACCTAGTCCCTTTGTAAATGAAACTATGTATAGGGGGTTTATTGGTTCACTACTCTACCTGAAAACCAACAGACTTGACATTGTGTTTAGTGTTGGAATATGTGTTAGATTTTGAGATATCTTAAAGGAACCCCTTACCTGGTTCTTTTCTATCCGAATGGTGACAATTTTGACTTGGTTGTCTATACTGATGCACATTATGCGGGGTACTTAGTTGATAGAAAAAGTAACTCAGTAATGGCTCATTTTCTAGGCTCATCCTTAATCTCTTACGTACCAAAAAGCAAAACTTAGTGGCAATTTTTACTGCTGAGGCTGAATATATTACAGCTACATTATGTTGTGCTCAACTGTTATGGATCAAGCAACAACTTGAGGAATTTTGCATTCTCCAAGATTTTTTGCCCTTATTCTATGACAATATAAGTTTTGTCAATGTGGATAAGAATCCAGTTAAGCATAAGAGAACAAAATACATTAATGTTAGACAATACTTTCTTAGAGATAATATGGAGAAGGGGATGATCAAGATGGTGTTTTTCTGTACTGAAGATCAAATTGCTGACATCTTCACCAAGTCACTGGATAGAGAACAGTTTGAGAAAAATAAGACAAGGATAGGGCTAATGAGGTCAAGTTAAATGCATGCTAATTTTTTTCGTACTCCAATTATGGCTATGACTTGGTAAGTAGGTATCTAGGTCAGATTGTACACCTATATCTAACTCAGTCTCATATCTTTTGCAGATATACACCTATGGTAGGAAGGACAAGATAGGGAGAAGACAAAATAGCTCAGAATGTTATGTACTCAAATCTTCATATAGGGACCAATTTTCCAATTAGGTTAGTATCACACTCTATTTATGAATAGTGGACATAATTCTATTTTCCAGCAAAGTACTATGTCCATAGTCACTAAAAAATCCACCCTCTCCTTGAGTCTACCAGCCAGTCTTATTCATGGTTGATAGGAGTGCTAAGTTTGAATTAAAAAATACTAATAATTAAAACAAAAAAAGGGTGACAGATGAAGGAAATTGATTCTCTTTAAACCACATACCCTGGTTCCTACTTCTCTTATGGGTTCTCTTATCCTTGTGCTAGTGAATGGTTGTCTCTGTCTGTAAACATAGCACAACTACTTTTTTCTCTATGGTCCTCTGTCTGAATAAGTGTTTGATACTTTCTCTTGATTCTTGCATGAGCTCTCTTGGTGCTATTTTCTCTCTTCCTTATCTCATCTTCCCTGCTTATGTAAGTGTTGTCTCAATAAACATAAGTTAATATATATGTGCTATCTATGCTTGGTTTACTGCGTAACTTCTTTGATGATGCCAAAATAGGGAAGTTGAGATTAGGTGTATCTGTGCATATCGTGTAGAAGAGAAGTTGTGTACATTGTGTAAAAGTCGAGATAGAACAAGGGAATGGAGAATGAAGAAAGTGGTTCTTACACTCAGGGAAAAACTTTTTGGTGCTCATAGACAGGGAGAATATGTAAGGAATGCTTAGGGGTATCATAGGCAGGGGGAATTGGTGGAGAAAAAGACTTGAGGGTATGTGTTGCTGAGTCCTGTGTGTCTGTTGTGTGCTATGCAGATGGTTGGGGTTGCTGAATGGTTCCATGAGTTTGTCATCATCAAAAAGGGGGAAATTGTTAAGTCCTTAGTTTTGATGTTTGACAAACTGCATGTTGGGGACCTGTTTCCTAAAGATTGTGTGATGACAAATTTTCTACTACCCAGGGAACAAGTTGGGCTTACCTGTGACTATCACTGTCAACCCCACAGTTGGACACAAGTACAAAAATTAGTGAAAAACTGCTGCCACCTTTTTGTCTTAATTAATGACATTCCCCATAGGTTTTCTTGTGTCATAATATATATTGCTTATCTTCTCCAACAAGAAAACCAAACTTTTATATACTTACAAAAAATATTTCTCTCGAAGCTCTTGAATCAAAGACTCTTTTTGCAATAGGGAACTGATAGCTCATCAAGTTATACTTTATTTCCTTATTATATTTGAGTCTTTGTAAGGTGTTCTAAAACGTTTGACTGTTGTTGATTTTATGATTATTAGTAGGTGTTGTGGTGTAAACCTTATTTCTTTGTAATCATCTACAGTTATGTGATTCTCAAGCTAGATTTGGCTTGTTGTGTCCGGTTAGAGTTAGCTGGAGGTTGAAGCAATAGATTTACTGCTTGTGTCTCCTTGTAATAGAGTTATTACTAGAAAATTAAGGATTAGGATTTTAATCCTTGGAATTTGGAGTCTATATTCAACTTTGCTTGGATATAGTGGAGCTTAGAAATCCTGGAGGCAGTTTATGATTTTTTTTCTCCCTTGAGCAAGGAGTTTCCACATAAAATTATTGTGTCTGCTATTTACTTTCTCCACGCATTTTAGTGTATAGTTTTCTCCTAATTCTTGCTTTTTGAGTTTATCTAGGAAAAGGTACCGATTTGGGTAGCAATCCACTGCAACTCTTCATGATCCTTTATTAAAGTTAACAAAATTTCAAGAATTTATTTCATTAAGCATAAACTTTAGAAAAGACTTATCTGATATCGAGAAAGAATTACTAATATTTGTAAGTTGATTCCTTGAGAATACTTGTTAAGAAGCTAAAGTTTTAGAGATGAGCACTTATCCCTAAAAAATTTAGAGATTTGCCAAGAATGATGGTAACATAATAAACTGTTTTGACTACTACGTACACTGACACATATATGACTACCTGTTCAATTGATGTGTAAAACTGATAGGGTAGTTAGTCAGTTAGGTAGTTAGCCGATAGATGAGTCAGCTATATAGGCTGTTAGAGGTTGTTAGATAATGATTAGTTAGTTACAATGAGCTGTCAATGAGCTGGATACATGATTCACTTATTAGCTCATTCTTAGCTCCTCTTAACTCAAGTCTATAAATAGACTCATAACTGTAAAGCTTCAAGAAAGAATAATGAAAATTCAGCTTGTGTTGTTCTTCTTCTCCTCCTTGATTATAAGTTATCAAGCTGTAATCCTTCTATTTCACATGGTATCAGAGCTAGGCCCACCCAGTTCATTGTTTTCGATATTGGGCCCCCCGTCTTATATTGTCCAGCCCTAAGTGTGCGGGGGGTGTTAGAGTCCCACATTAGTGGGTTAAAGGGTCCTTGGTCTCCTTATATGGTCTTGGGAAATCCCCCCCCCCCATGAGGTAGCTTTTGAGATTGAGTTATCACTGACTTCTTGATCCCCACAGATGATGAAATATTTCCTGAGACAGCTACTGATAGTATTACTGAAGAAACTCCAATTGAAGAGGAAAGCATTTCTGATGCTGAAATACCTGGTGCAGCTTCACATGGCACCACTCATGAAGAAACATGTCAAGATGACTATTCCCTACCTCAACCCTCTTCCAGTAGAGCAACAAAAACAAGCAGACCACCAGTGTGGATGCATGATTATGTTGACACTTCTAGAAACCAGAGATGCAAACATCCATTAGCCAAAAGCCTGTCTTACAAAAATCTAAGTCCTACTTATCAGTGCTATTTAACCAAATACTCTGCTTTGACTGAGCCTCAGCACTATAAACAATCTATAAAAGATGCAAGGTGGGTGAAAACTATAAAGTCAGAGATTCAGGCCTTGGAAGCTAACAACACATGGATCATTGTTGATCTACCTAAAGGGAAGAATAATGTTGGTTCCAAATGGATATACAAAATCAAATATCTTGCAAATGCTGAAGTGAAGAGGTTCAAAGCAAGATTAGTGGCCAAAGGATATAGCTAACAGGAGGGGTTAGATTATCATAAAACCTTCTCACCAGTGGCTAAGATGGTTACAGTCAGATGTGTGATTGCAGTAGCTGCATTTAAAGGTTGGAATCTTCATAAAATGGATATGCATAATGCATTCCTCCAAGGGGATCTTGAGGAGGAATTCTACATGGAAATTCCAGAAGGATTTAGAAGATAGGGGGAGCACAATGTGTATAAGTTGATCAAATCCTTGTATGGTCTTAAGCAGGCCTCCAGGCAGTGGAATTTGAAGCTCACTCATGTTTTACATGATGCTAGTTTTACCTAGAGTGTACATGACTATTCCCTATTCACTTTGCATCAAGGTAATGATATTGTTATAGTACTTGTATATGTTGATGATTTACTGATTTACTGGGAGTAGTGCATCATTGATCAATACCACTAAAATCAAGTTACATCAGTAGTCTAAAATGAAAAACTTGTGGGATCTCAAGTATTTTTTTTAGTCATTGAAGTTTTAAGATCAGCATCAGGGATCATATTAAACTAAAGAAAGTACATTCTTGAGTTGATTGCTGACACAGGGCTTAGTGGTTCTAAAACGGCTATTACCCCTCTAGAATCTAATGCCAAGTTAACCTCAATTGAGTATGATCATACCACAGGTGCACAAGATAATGAGTTAATTTCTGACATTTCTTCTTACCAAAGACTTGCTGGAAAACTTATGTATGTCACTATTACAAGGCCAGACATTAATTTTTCTGTTCAAACTCTTAGCCAATTCATGCAACAACCCAAGAAATCTCACTGGGAAGCAGCTACGAGGGTGGTCAAATACCTTAAAGGTTCTGTTGGTCAAGGTGTCTGGTTCAAGGCTGAGCCTACTACTTCTCTAACTTATTGGTGCGACTCAGATTGGGTTGCTTACCCCAACACCAGAAGATCAGTTACTGGTTATGCCATTCACTTTGGTGAATCAATAATATCATGGAAATAAAAAAAACAGCACATTTTTCCAGGAGTTCTGCTGGAGCTGAGTACAGAAGCATGGCTTCATCAGTTGCAGAGCTCACTTGGCTAGTTTGTTTATTTTAGGAACTCAGGGTTCATGCCACCCTTCATTTTTTAGTCTTCAGTGACAGTAATTCAGCCATTCAGTTAGCCAACAACCCTTTGTTTCATGAGAGAACCAAACACATTGAGATTGACTACCACTTCATTAGGGACAAGATTAAAGATGGCTTGATTAAGGCTCTACATGTTCAATCTAGTAATCAACTTGTTGATCTGCTTACCAAGGGCATGAGCCTTTCTCAACATACTCATTTACTTAGCAAGCTTGGTGTGCTAAACATTCAGCACCCTGCAGCTTGAGGGGGACTGTTTTGACTACTACATACACTGACACATGTACGACTACCTATTCTATTGATGTGTAAAACTGATAGGGTAGTTAGTCAGTTAGCTAGTTATCTAATAGATGAGTCAACTGTATAGGCTATTTGAGGTTGTTAGATGATGATTAGTTAGTTACAATGAGTTGTCAATGAGATGGATACATGATTCACTTCTTAGCTCATTCTTAGCTCCTCTTAACTCAAGTTTATAAATAGACTCATAACTGTAAAGCTTTAGGAGAGAATAATGAAAATTCGGCTTCTGTTTATCTTCTTCTTCTCCTTGGTTGCAAGCTATCAAGCTGCAATCCTTCTATTTCACATAAACATAGTTAACCAAACAATAATTGCAATAGGTAACCAAACAATAATGAACTTTGATTGCCAAAGACCATAAAAGACGTCCTTTTTAATTTATCTTTTTTACACTTCATCACATGCTTGCCAAAGTGAGAAACATGATTTATATAGGACTCTCATGTGGATTCTTAAGATTCCTTTTCAATTACTCAATATTTAATTATTGAATGCAAACATAATTCTTCAAATTCCAGATTAAAAATTGAAGAAATTTGCTGGCATAAATAATTAAGTTGGTAATTAGTTGTCAAAGGATTATATAATGTTGACTGAAGGCTAAACTAAAAAATATTACATAAACAGCTATGCATTCAAAAGGTTACCCTGCAGTAACTAAGGAATATGAAAGCAATTTCAAAAATATTGAATGGTTACAATAACTGAAAATTAATTGCTCTGCAACTCTTCCAATTCTCCAAATTACTTCATCCGTATCATATTAGTTAGATACATTTCATTTTACACGGTGATTAAGAAATCATAAATAAGAAAATAATTTTACTAATTCACTCCTTAAAAAACTTCTTGGAAAATTTACAAATAAGTGTGAACTCTTTCAAAAAGATTAATTGCAAAGATAATATGAAAAAATTTAATCAATGTTTTATTGATTTAGTAAGATGACCAACTAACATGGGACAAATATCTTTGGTAAAATGACCACCTGATATGGAACTGAAGGGGTGGAGTGAGTTGCTCCTCAACTTAGGGACCTATTTCCTGATACTCACATAACACGAACTAGGCGATATATAAGGCAAGAAGTGTAGGAATAAAGTAAATAGAAGACACAAGATTTTTACGTGGAAACTCCTTGCTCATGAGAAAAAAATCATGACCTGGCTCCAGGATTTCTAAGCTCCACTATACTCAAGCTACTTCTTGAACACAGACTCCAAGGATTAACCCCCTAATCCTTTGTTTTCGAGCAAAAACTCTATTACAATGAAACGCAAGCAGTACCTCAGCTGCTTCAACCTCCACCTAACTCTAACTGGACATAACAAGCTAACTCTATCTTGAACAATCACCTAACTCTAAATGATTATAAAAACAAGGTTAGCACCTCAACACCTACTACAATCATAAGAAAATGTAGGCAAATGTTTAAGAACAAAACTCAAAGACTCAACTACAACAAGAAAGTAAGAATACAAATCGATGAACAATCAGTTTCCTGCTACAGTTTGTAGTCATTGATTTCAGCTTCAAAGGATATTTAGTTGTAAGAATATGAAAGCATTAACTTTCTTGTTGAGGAAAATGAGAAATATATAGTATGAAACAAGAAAACCTAGGAGAGATCCAATTGGTTGAGGCAAAAAGGTGGCAGCAACTTTTTCACTAACTTTTGTACATTGTATCAGCTATGACTGTTGACCGTGATAGTGTTAGGTGAGCCCAACCTATTCCCTAATTCATAGTAGCTTTGTTATCACAAAAACTCCAGGAAATAGGTCCCAACATCCGAATGTCATATAGTTTGCCAATCATCAAAACTATGGACTTAACAATATCCCATTTTTTTATGATGACAAACCTATGTGGGCATTCACTATTTTCAAAACATCCCCACACAGCACATTTTACACCTCAGTAACACACTACAAGCCACAAGGCCATGCCAAACTGGTTTGCCCAACCAATTCCCCTTGTTACCAATACCTATAAGTATATAGCCATTCTACACATTATTCCCCCTATCAATGAGCATCAAGCTTCCCCTAAGTGAGAGAACTTCTATCCCACACATTCATCCTACACCTTATTCACTTTATTGATCAACACAACCACACAACCACACATCCTCATCTAGCCAAATTAATGCAAGTTACTTCAAATTTTCCTCCTTTTGGTATCATCAAAGAGGTTAAGCAGTACACTAAGTACAGATAAAAATACATATTAGCCCATGGACATTGAGGCTACACTTACATGAGAAAGAAAGATCA
>NW_025873739.1:1528-2048 GCF_002878395.1 Capsicum annuum | reverse complement strand
AGCAATGCAAATGGATGGATCCAGAAATATTTATCATCACTATATAGAGAAAGTCCAAATAAATTTCTTAAATATGTGTAATAAATATTACGAACCTACTTATAATATTAATCAAGTATTAGTAAGAGATTTAAATATTGGAACAGACTTTGTGATAGGATTAAAATTTTGTATACACAACAGGGGAGGTTGCCTTATAACTAGAGATGGTATAATGTTATTCAAAAACCTCACACATACTCCCGTAATAACTTCAAGATTACCTACAGTATATGTTTTATTCAAAGTTGTACATATATATTGAATGATGCGTATATATATCTTCTATAGATGTGTATATTTAACGTATACATGTGTATATGTTTTATAAATTAGTATATATATATATATATATTGTAATGTATATATATTGTAGTATATTTTATTTAAAGTAGTATATATACACTGAATGGAGCGTATATATGTGAATATATTTTCTATAGACATGTATATTTAACGTATACATGTGTATATGTTTTAT
>NW_025873739.1:0-1428 GCF_002878395.1 Capsicum annuum | reverse complement strand
ATTTTATTTAAAGTAGTATATATACATTGAATGGAGCGTATATATGTGAATATATTTTCTATAGACATGTATATTTAACGTATACATGTGTATATGTTTTATAAATTAGCATATAACTATATATATATATATATATATTGTAATGTATATTTATTGTAGTATATTTTATTTAAAGTAGTACGTATAGACGTGTATATTTAACGTGTACATGTGTATATGTTTTATAAATTAGTATATAACTATAACTATATATATATTGTAATGTATATATATTGTAGTATATTTTATTTAAAGTAGTATATATACATTGAATGATGCGTATATATGTGTATATACCTTCTATATACGTGTATATTTAATGTATACACGTGTATATGTCTTATAAATCAGTATATAACTATATAACTATATAACTATATAACTATATAAATATATATATATATAGTAATGTATATGTATTGTAGTACAGTTTTATTTAAACTTTAAAGTAGCACATATACATTGAATGATGCGTATAAATGTGTAATTTTGTATATGTGTATATATTTTTTAAATTCTAATGTTGTATATACTATATATATAGTGTATATATATTGTTTAACGTATTTAAAAATGTATATAGGTGGGTATATATAGTGTATATTGAAAAAATAAATTTTTTTTACCGGGTTTGATCGAAGTTTTAACCGGATTTAGGTGGGTTTGACCGGGTTGGATTAAGTGGGCCGGGTTAAAGTTGTTTTTAAAAATTTTACTGTTGAATTCGAACCGATCCAGCCCACTTAACCCCAACCCAGCCTTGGCCCAGCCCACAATCTGACCAATTCTAACAGACCAATTCTAGGTTGACCCGATCCGACCCACTTGACACTCTTACCTCGGTTATCAAAAAGAAGTCAGCGACAACAATCTACTGGATACTAGACTTTACCAATTGGTGACCTTACTTTTTAATGGTTGCAGCTAAGAATGAAGTTTCTAGTACTTTATATACTTTTTCTGAAAATTTATTAAATATTTCACCTATATATGGTCTTCCACAGTCATTAATAGGTTTGGGCTATTAAAACTTAAACGTTATACATATCAAACTTAACTTTATTATTACTCTTTTTTCCCAATATATACATTTAATTCATATCAAATACTACTATGCTGAAAAAAAGTTCTTGCAACTACAATGAATAAGTATATTCATGAGGGATTTGAAAATAGTAAAGTGAACGTATATCTTTTCATTATTTTAAAGATGGATATCCATTTTTAGCTAATTTTTTTGATTAAAAACAACAGTTGAAAATAATATTATAAAAAATAAGAAAAAAATAAGACCATGACAAAATACTATAAAATATTACTCTTCATAATTTCAATTTATTTAACCTATTTTCTTTATCTCTCAATAGGTTTTAACATATTTTTAATTTA
>NW_025873738.1:0-18971 GCF_002878395.1 Capsicum annuum | reverse complement strand
ATGTTATAGCAAGTAAGAATATTCTGTCAAGGTATTACAAAGTAAATAGATCATAAAGGGTTAAGGTACATCTTCCTACTAGTGCTAAGTTGGATATAGCTCATACTGGAGAGGCACACATGTCATGACCCGAACTAGGGCCTGGCCGTGATGAGCATTTCGAACCATGGAGACCCGAAACACCCCTATCTTTCTGGTAATCATGCATCTAATTCATATGATCAAAGTAATGTGGAAGAAACACAATATAACGGAAACATGGTCAAGAATCATATGAAAATAAAAATGGGGAATAGTGTCCCACAATCTAAATCAACATCTCTAAAATCATCTGCGAAATCTCTACTACATGACTGAAACAATGTCTATCTGAAAATTGGGACAAGGCCCCCAGTAGACCCAAAAACTGAATATAAGATAAAAGGACTACAGGACATAAGACCTTCCGAAACATAGAAGGCTCACCACTTATCTCTACAGCTCTGTCTGAAAGTTCTACTGAATTTCTTAACCCCTAGACTGGGCCTCTGAACCTGAGAGGTTGGAGAGAGGAGGGGGTCAGCACAAAAGTACTAGCACGCAAAGATATCAAAACAAAACATAATATTTTTACAAAGTATAGTTGAGAGCCATGATAAAACAATTTTGTATCAAATCATTTGAAAACACATGGGTGTAATGCAATAGTTTTTCTCAACAATAATGAAATGTAACTGAGCTAGGTGGAATACCCTACATAATTTACACCATCTTTCAAACCTCGGTTGCCGCCGAGATTAGAGTATAAGTGAGGGAGAGACACACAAGACCACAAAGAATGGTGTCTTGACCCAAATCAAATATGGTAGTGCACAAGACCACAAAGCATGGCTCCTAACCATAATCCTAATTTGGGATGATATAATATCAGGTATGCAAGACGAAAAAGCATGGTACCGATATTTCGTGTTGGCAAACACGTTCTTTCAGCGATGAGCCGCTTGTGTCTCAAACGCCTTCTTCGGGTATCCACCTTTCTCATGTAAAATCAATGCATTCAAATTCTATCTTATTCAATTGCATATCGTATTTTGAAGGGTATCGTCATACTCGACTTGCAAGTCATCAATATCACATTCATATATGCATAATCATGTAAAAACCAAGGTGCTTCATCATTTGCAAGTGGTGAACAATATTTATTTCAAATTCATGGTCTCTTTTGTTGATCACAATATAATATGGAGTATCGAAACATTATCATGGGAATTTGAAAACAATTTATCATTCATATTTATCAACTTCCATGGAAAATATCAAATCACATACGCATGGTTTCAACCATTGAAGTATATAGGCAAACAATTCCCATGACATAAAGAAAATGACTTAGAAATCATATTGAAAGCAAGATATTAGCATTTGATTTAAAACCCCCATTTAAAAGCATGCATGTTCATAAAGACTACACCCATGAGATTTTTGAATAACCTTACGTACCTCTATTTTCGAAGATACTAGATGTTTCTTGAAGCTTGTGGATTGGTGAATCCAAATATGTAATTATCTTTGAAAACCTACGGTCGAATCTTGAACTATTTGGGTTTTTATTTTGAAACCCTGAGGAGAGTTCTTGAGCAATTTTGATGAAAGAATATGTATTTTGGGGTCCTTGGAACTAAATCTCGTGTTTTAGGGCTAAGTAAGAGTGGAAAAGGACCACTTTGTCCTTAACACAGAGTGTTTAATTCACCAGAATTCCTTAGATAGGCGCCGCCCATCCTATCACCTATCTTCACATAGATGCAGCCTAGGCTATCGCCTATGTTTACATAGGCTCCGCCTAGGCTATCGCCTATGTTCACATAGGCGCCGCCTAGGCTATCGCCTATGTTCACATAGGCGCCGCCTAGGCTATCGCCTATGTTCACATAGGCGTCGCCTAGGCTATCGCCTATGCTTTCCAGTGGCCATGGGCGATTGGTTAGGCGTCGCTTATCACTTTGAAAGGTCATAACTTCTTACTCAGGTGTCGAATTTTAGGAAAATTGGTATTGTTGGAAAGCTAACTTGAATCATTTGACACGTAGTAGGCTTCTTAATTCGACATATACAAGGAGTTATGGTCGATGGGATCTGACATATTTTACAACGTCTACTAAAACTTAGTCGATCGAAATAGTTCCAACTCGTCCTTGAGTTGAAGGACCTCTATGGTCTAAATTCAAGCTGGAGCGGATTCACATGCTACACCATAATTAATATGTCGTATTGGCATAGGATTTTATGGCTTCAGGATTAGCAATGCATCAAAATCATGGTCTATATTGTAGCCCAAATTATGGGGCGTTACATTATCCCCCCCTTAGGATCATTCATCCCCGAATGATGATGTGGGACATAGATAGACACAATTTCAAGCATAATAAAGAACTAGGAAAGATACGATAGGAATAGTACCTTATTTCTCCTCCTTCATCAAAGCAAACAAATTGGGATATCTAATTCTCATGTCATCTTCTGACTCCCAAGTTGCTTCTTTGACTTTCTAATTCCTCCAAAGTACCTTTACTGAGGCTATCTCTTTGCTCCTCAGCTTTCGAACTTGGCGATCTAAAATTTCAAAGGGTTCTTCTTCGTAAGACAAAGAGTCTGTCACTTTAATACCCTCTACTGGCAATACCATAGAATGATCTCTAATGCATTTCTTCAACATGGATACATGGAATACCAGATGAACGGAACCCAAACTTGCAGGAAATTTTAACTCATAGGCAACTGTACCAATCCTTTTCAAAATCTGATATGGCCCTACATAACGAGGGCTTAATTTACCCCTTTTTCCAAACCGCATAACTCCTTTCATAGGAGAAACCTTGAGAAATACCCAATCACCAATTTCAAACTCTAGTTCTCTTTTTCGAACATCAGCATAGGACTTCTAACGAATCTGAGCAGTCTTAAGTTGTTCTCTAATGATTTTTACTTTCTCCATTGCCTGATGAACAAGATCAGGCCCATACATCTGAGTCTCTCCCACTTCATACCATCCTATCGGAGACCTACATCTCCTCCCATACAAAGCCTCAAAAGGGGCCATCTTGATGCTGGCATGGTAACTATTTTTGTAAGCAAATTCAACCAGTGGTAGGTAATCTACCCAACTACCTTTGAAATCAATGATGCATGCCCTCAACATATCTTCAAGAGCCTGAATGGTACACTCAGCTTGCCCATCCATCTGAGGGTGGAAAGTTGTGCTCAAATTCACTTGTGTACCTAAACTCTTCTGAAAGGATATCCAGAACTGAGATGAAAACTACGTATCTCTGTCCGATATAATGGACACTGGTGCCCCATGCAAGCGAACTATCTCTTCAATGTAAATCTTAGCATAAACCTCTCCCGAATAATTAGTCCTCACAGGCAAAAAGTGGGCTAACTTGGTCAACCGATCTACAATCACCCATATAGAATCATACTAGTTTCGGGATCTCGAAAGTCCTATAATAAAGTCCATATTTATCATCTCCCACTTCCATAAAGGCAGGGCTATCTCTTAGGAAGTACCACTCTGCCTCATGTGTTCTACCTTCACTTGCTGACAGTTCAAACACTTGGACACAAAATCAGCTACATCACGTTTCATGTTATTCCACCAATACAAGGTTTTCAGATCATGGTATATCTTAGTGGAGCCTGGGTTAATGACATACCTCGAAGTGTGTACCTTATTAAGGATTCTTTCCCGTAGCCCATCGATATTTGGAACGCACAACCTACCCTAAAATCTCAGAATACCATCGCCCCCAATTTCAAATGACATAACCTTTTGTTGACCCGCATCTTTCTTGATTTGCATCAAGATGGGATCTTCAACCTGCTTCTCCTCAACTTCAGCACAAACAGATGACTTAGCTAACTCATGAACAATCACCTCTCCATCTTCGGAATCTAAGAGTCGCACTCCCAGATTTGCAAGGCTGTGAATATCCTTTACCATCTCTTTCTTTCCTTCTTCTACATGAGAAAGGCTTCCCATAGACAACCTGCTGAGGGCGTCGGCTCCAATATTTGCCTTGCCCGGATGGTAATGCAGACTCATAGCATAGTCTTTCAAAAGCTCCATCCAACGCCTCTGCCTGAGGTTCAATTCTTTCTGTGAGAAAACATACTATAAACTTTTATGGTCAGTATAAATATCAACATGCACTCCATAGAGATAGTGCCTCCAGATTCTAAGTGCAAACACCATGGCTGCTAACTCCAAGTCATTAGTGGGGTAATTGCGCTCATGTACCTTTAACTGCCTAGATGCATAAGCTATCACCTTACCACGCTGCATCAATACACAACCAAGTCCCACACGGGACGCATCACAATAAACCACAAAATCATCTATACCCTCGGGAAGGGTCAAAACATGAGCAGTAGTCAGCTTGTCCTTTAATTTCTCAAAACTATTTTCGCACAAGTTAGACCACACAAACTTTATCTTTTTCTAAGTCAATTTAGTAAGCGGAGAAGCTATGGAAGAAAAACTCTCTACGAACCTTCTGTAATACCCCACCAAACCCAAGAAGCTCTGAATATCGGTTGGAGTCGTGGGTCTGGGCCATTTTCTCACTACTTTAACTTTTTGGGGATCCACTCTTATCCCGTCATTGGACACAATTTGCCCCAGAAAGGCAATAGCATCTAGCCAGAATTCACACTTAGAAAATTTGGCATACGGCTGATAATCCTTAAGGTTTTGAAGAATAATTCGGAGGTGATTGGCGTGATCCTCTTTACTCTTAGAATAGATCAGAATATCATCAATAAATACAATGACGAGCAAGTCAAGAAACTGATGGAACACTCTATTCATTAGATCCATGAAGGTTGCAGGGGTGTTAGTCAACCCGAAGGACATGACTAGAAATTCTTAGTGACCATATCAGGTTCAGAAGGCTATCTTGGGTATGTCTGACTCCCTAACTTTCAACTGATGATAACCCAAATGAAGATCTATTTTTGAAAAACACTTGGCACCCTGAAGCTGGTCAAAAAGGTCGCCAATCCCAGGAAGAGGATATTTATTTTTAATCATGACCTTATTCAACTGACGGTAGTCTATGCACATATGAAGGGACCCATCCTTCTTTCGCACGAAGAGCACGGGTGCACCCCATGGGGAAACACTAGGACGAATAAAACCTTTGTCTAGGAGGTCTGTAAGCTATTCCTTTAACTCCTTTAGTTCCGCGGGATCCATTCTATATGGCGAAATAGAAATAGGATGAGTGTCTGTAAACACATCAATACCAAAATTTATCTTCCTATCAGGGGCTATCCCTGGGAGATCTTCGGGAAAGATTTCTGGGAATTCATTCACTACAGGGACTGACTGCAGAGGAAGGTTTCCAACCTTTGAATCTTTTACTCGGATTAGATAGTACACACAGCCTTTGGAGATAAGATTTCAGGCTCTAAGATAAGAGATAAAGTGACCTCTAGGTTCCACAAAACTCCCTACCCATACAATTAGTGTCTCATTCAGGAAAGAAAAAGTGATCTTTCGGGTTCTGCAATCAAGGGTGGCATAACACGAATGGAGCCAGTCCATCCCAAGGATGGCATCAAAGTTTATCATATCCAGTTCTATCAGGTCTGCCACCATTTTCCTACTATGAATAGACACGACATAATTTCTATATACCCTTTTTGCAACAACAAAATCACCTAAAAGAGTAAAAATAGAGAAGGGTTCTATAATAAATTTGGGCTCAAACCCGAAACCAACAGCCACATAAGGGGTCACATAAGATAAAGTAGACCCGGGATCAAGACATACATAAACATCACGAGAAAAAATTCGTAACATACTGGTGACAACATCCGGTGAAGCTTTCGCCTCCTGGAGGTTAGTCAAAGAATATAATCGATTGCGACCTCTTTTGGCAGCTGAAGGGGCACCCTTAGGAAAAGGAGTTTGGAGGCAGCTTGGGACTTAGCCTCCCGCCCCTTCCCACATTTCCTCCAGTAGAAGGATAATCTCTTTGAAGGTGACCCACTTTGCCACAAGTATAGTAGTTTCTCTCCTCAAACTAGCACTTCCCTAGATGATTCCTTCCGCAAACCTCACACCGTGGATGAGTACGACGTTGCTAGGCCACACTACCCTGAGACTGTGTACCTTAAGCTTTGGACCCATGAGGAGTCTGAAAATTCTGAGTTTGTCTGTCTGTCGGTGGTTTGGGTGATGGGGCGTTGGATGCTGACTATGCATTATTCCAAAACTTCTTCTTCGACCACTTATTACCCCAGTCACCACTCTGCGGCTGACTCTGGTGCTGGTCCGCAGATCTAGCTCTCTTAGCCTGTCTGTCTTTCTCTCTAGATTCAGCAATCTTTTTCTTCTTCTCTTCCACTTGATGTATATGATCAGTCAGTCGAGCAAAGTCTAACTCCTTATTCAACATAGCCCCCTGATACTCAAGTACCAGGTCATCAGCAAGGCTAGATGGAAATTTCCTCATCCGGGCCCTCATATTACTAGTCAACTCTGGTGCATAGCAGGCTAGTTTATTAAACTTCAAAGTGTACTCCTGGACACTCATACTGCCCTACTTCAGATTCATAAACTCTTCCGCTTTGGCCTACCTCAACTCCAGAGAAAAGAATCGATCAAGGAAGGCTTCCACAAATTCGCCCCAAACTGTGGGCTCAGCACTTTCACCTTTTTCATCTTCCCAGTCAGCATACCACTGAATCGCAATGTCTTTAAGCTGACAGGTTGCTAACTCCACCCCTTCAACCTCATCGACATGCATCACCTTAAAGATCTTTTCCATCTCATCCACGAACTCCTGTAGATCTTCCTCCACCTTGGTGCTAGTGAACTTAGGTGGGTTCATCTTTAGGAAATGTCCAACTCTAGTAGCCTCAGATGTAACAAATACAGACCCAATATCTTCCGATCGTTGAGCTTGGTTGGCTACCAACTGTGTCAGCATATGAATAGACGATCTGAATTCTGCATTTAAAATATCTCCCTGAGCAGTTGGGGAACGGTTGACATTAATCTGCGGAGCCCGAGGTGGACTGGTTGGGACTGGAGGGACTCCCGGAGTAGGGATAAATTTTAGAGTGTGAGACCTATTACGGGTCCACATCCCATGGTGGGACAAACCTCATCTGCCTGAGCATTCTGATCGACGATACGACATGGAGGCATAACTATGTTTCTGAAACACAAGTGATCATCGATTAGGGGACAGTTCAGACTCTGAAGCACGAACTAAATCACAAAGAAGGGAAACATTTCCTAAACGCCTAGCAGCCTTCTGCCTATAAGTCTGGCGCGCTAAACACCCAGAAACAAGACTCTACCCGACGCAATTTCGCAGACACCCTGGGATCATGAACCGTACTTTAATAACAAGTTTGTCACGACCCAAACTAGGGCCTGGCCATGACGAGTATTTCAAACAATGGAGATCCGAAACACCCCTATCTTTCTGGTAATCATGCATCTAATTCATATAATCAAAGTAATGCGGAAGAAACACAATATAACTGAAACATTGTCAAGAATCATATGAAAATGAAAATGGAGAATAGTTTCCCACAATCTAAATCAACATCTCTAAAACCATCTGCAAAATCTCTACTACATGACTGAAACAATGTCTGGGACAAGGCCCCTAGTAGACCCAAAAACTGAATATAAGATAAAAGGACTGCAAGAAATAAGACCTTCCGAAACATAGAAGGCTCACCACTTATCTCTACAGCTCTGTCTGAAAGTTCTACTGAATCTTTTGACCCCTAGACTAGGCCTCTGAACCTGAGAGGTTGGAAAGGGGAGGAAGTCAGCACAAAAGTACTGGCACGCAGAGATATCAAAAAAAACATAATATTTTTACAAAGTATAGTTGAGAGCCATGATAAAACAATTTCTTATCAAATCATTTGAAAACACATGGGTGTAATGCAATAGTTTTTCTCAACAATAATGAAATGCAACTGAGCTAGGTGGAATACCCTACATAATTTACACCAACTCTCAAACCTCGGTTGTCGCCGACATTAGAGTATAAGTGAGGGAGAGACACATAAGACCACAAAGCATGGTGTCTCGACCCAAATCAAATATGGTAATGCACAAGACCACAAAGCATGGCTCCTAACCATAATCCTAATTTGGGATAATATAATATCAGGTACGCAAGACGAAGAAGCATGGTACCGGTATTCCGTGTCGGCAAATACGTTCTTCCAGCGATGAGCCGCTTGTGTCTCAAACGCCTTCTTTGGGCATCCACATTTCTCATGAAAAATCTATGCATTCAAATTCTATCTTATTCAATCGCATATCAGATTTTGAAGGGTATCGTCATACCCGACTTGCAAGTCATCAATATCACATCCACATATGCATAATCATGTAAAAACCAAGGTGCTTCATCATTTGCAAGTGGTGAACAATATTTATTTCAAATTCATGGTCTCTTTTGTTGATCACAATATAATATGGAGTATCGAAGCATTATCATGGGAATTTGAAAACAATTTATCATTCATATTTATCAACTTCCATGGAAAATCTTAAATCACATACGCATGGTTTCAACCATTGAACTATATAGGCAAACAATTCCCATGACATAAAGAAAATGACTTAGAAATCATATTGAAAGCAAGATATTAGCATTTGATTTAAAACCCCTATTTAAAAGCATGCATGTTCATAAAGACTACACCCATGAGATTTTTGGATAACCCCACGTACCTCTATTTTCGAAGATACTAGATGTTTCTTGAAGCTTGTGGATTGGTGAATCCAAATATGTAATTATCTTTGAAAACCTACGGTCGAATCTTGAACTATTTGGGTTTTTATTTTGAAACCCTGAGAAGAGTTCTTGAGCAATTTTGATGAAAGAATATGTATTTTATGGTCCTTGGAACTAAATCTCGTGTTTTAGGGCTAAGTAAGAGTGGAAAAGGACCACTTTGTCCTTAACACGCAGTGTTTAATTCACCAGAATTCCTTAGATAGGCGCCGCCCATCCCATCACCTATCTTCACATAGACGCCGCCTAGGCTATCACCTATGTTTACATAGGCACCGCCTAGGCTATCGCCTATGCTTTCTACTGGCCATGGGTGATTGGTTAGGCGTCGCTTATCACTTTGAAAGGTCATAACTTCTTACTCGGGTGTTGAATTTTAGGCAAATTGGTATCGTTGGAAAGCTAACTCGAATACCTATAATTTGACACACGTAGTAAGCTTCCTAATTTGACATATATAGAGAGTTATGGTCAATGAAATCTGACACATTTTATAACATCTACTAAAACTTAGTCGATCAAAATAGTTCCAACTCGTCCTTGAGTTGAAGGACCTCTATGGTCTAAATTCAAGCTGGAGCAGATTCACATGCTACACCATAATTAACATGCCGTATTGGCATAGAATTTTATGGCTTCGGGATTAGCAACGCATCAAAATCATGGTCTATATTGTAGCCCAAATTGCGGGGCGTTACAACACATATTTAGAGATGGAAATGTGAAAAATGTACTGTTTGTGCCAGAATTCAAACTTAATTTGTTGTCAGTATAAAAAATGACTAGGAAACTTTCATGCTTTATTTCTTTTACCCTGACTTCTGTGTCTTTCAGGACCTTCACAATGGCAGGGAAAAGGGGATTGGTAAAGAAATAAATGAAATATATGTTTTCAAACGATAATATTCAGAGCATAAAGTCCAAAACTCTCAGACTCAGGTTTACAAATACATAGCAGAAGCAAAAGTAGTTGTGCAAGATTGCAACCTCTAGCATAGAAGACTTGGTTATCCAACAGCTCAAGTACTAAAGTTACTGGATATCTTGAAGCATCACAAAGATGTATAAGATTTGAATTAT
Organism: Capsicum annuum; assembly: GCF_002878395.1. Lineage (NCBI taxonomy): Eukaryota > Viridiplantae > Streptophyta > Magnoliopsida > Solanales > Solanaceae > Capsicum > Capsicum annuum. The sequence goes on along the minus strand of NW_025873738.1, from coordinate 9,072 downwards.
TGTCATATATGTCCCTTATCTAAGAAAACTAGACTAAACTTTCCTATAAATAAGACTAGAGCTGCTAAGTGTTTTGATATGTATATATGGATCTTTAAGGACCCTTTACCTACATACGAAAAGAAATATTATTTTCTAACAATGGTTGATGATCACAGTAGATACACATGGGTTCATTTGTTGCAATTAAAGTCTGAAACAATTATGTCTCTCAAGATTTTTGTATGCATGATACAGACACAGTTTGGTACACATGTTAAAATTGTGAGATCTGATAATGGCACAAATTTTTTCAACTCACAGTGTAATGACTTAATAGGTATCATATATCAGAGTAGATATGCATATACACCTCAAAAAATAGAATGGTAGAGAGGAAACATAGGCATATTTTAAATATGGCTAGAGCTATTAAATTTCAATGTCAAATGCCTGCTAGAATTTGGGGTCTGAATGTTGAGGCAGCAGTCTATATAATCAATAGAATGCCTTCTCCCATTATTGAAAGAAGAAGCCCTTATGAGTTGCTCTTTTCTAAGGCTCCATCCCTAACACATGTAACGACCCAAAATCACCTCTCGGGACATCACACGGTGCTTAAGGCTACAAGTAGCCCCAAGCTAAACCTTAGAGTCAGTTTCTACCCAAAAATACCCAATCTAAGATAAGGATAGACTTAAACACTCACATAGCCATATCACAAGAAAGGAAGTATGTAAAAGACGCCCAGTCCATATGACTATAATATAGGGAAATCTCAATAAAACCACAATACTGATCCCTCTCGACATATCATAAGTCTGATACTAGTCTGACAAAGCCTCTACAAATCAAAATCTAGAGAGCCATTATGACAGGTCCCCAACTGACTCAAAATAAACTGGAGATAAAACATAGTCTCCTGAAATACTAAAACATCTGAAGATTGGTCCTCGAACCAGGAGGACTCACCACTGTATAAAACAAAGGCAAGGTACTCAGAGAATCACGGGTGAGGCTGGGACTGAGCACCTGAACCTACATTATAAGATAATGTAGCACATAGACATATATGTGGATCAGTACTTTGGAATGTTCTGAGTATGCGGGGGTGCATGCATATGTATAAAGCAGTAACAATATTTTCTTTAATCAAATCATGTATGCATAATGATATGACTCACATAGCTTGACCAAGTATAAAATATGAAACTCATAAGTCATGTAGAATGAAGCATGTAACACAATCTCGTGAGTCGTCATTATTTAACTTCAAAATCGGAAACCTTCTCTTACTCTCAATGCCCAAAGGCTAAGGGATTTCAAACCAGACTTTCAAGTTATGCATATATCTGAAGAGAGTAAAGTTTTTCAATTCTCAACACTTCACAATCATTTAGAAACTCATATACTTGGAATTCGAAATCATAAAACTTGAAAACATACTTGAAGGTATTTCATTTACTTTAGAAAATATCTCATCTCAAATCAATACCTTGATAAGGAAATATCTTTGTAATTCAACCATTTAGGAAAATAGCTTATAGGGAAGGAAAATAAGTATTTAATTTCGAAGTTCGAAAGGCAAGGGAGGTTCTCGTAACCGACATAAACCATGCGAGCTACATGGAGTCTAATGTTTTGTCCTCCTAAGTAAGAGACCCCACATTGGGAAGGAGCATCATACTCTTGCAAAGGAGTATAACCTAGGTCTAGTAATCACTAAACGAAACTCGGCCTCAGGACCACATAATCAAATCGGCCTCAGGCCCACTCATAATCATAATATAATTAGCCTCAGGCTCACATCCTACAGTGGCACGTAGTTTTGGGGGTAAGAAACCGTAGTAGCTTACCCACTTGATGCTAAATACTACTCCCTTTAGATTACCTGTGCTCATCTCATAAAAATCCACCTTTAGAACAATCTCATGGTTCACCATGAACCCATTAATCAAATCAATAATCTCGTATAGTAAAGTAGATTTCAAAGTTTTCGGACCATTAGGTCAATTCAATTTTCAACCATCTCAAAATACTCAAATTATGGGTGCTTATAGCAAGAGAGTTCATAATTTCATAAGTCCCAAATAGGGCTTACTAACCCATAGTTCAATTTCAAGTTAAAGCTTATCAAAAGCATAATATATAGTATATAGATTCATAAAACATGTGAAAATCTGGAAATTTCAGCAATTCATCTCAAAATCTCAATGTAGTCATATGCTTCAATACTCAACATTTCAAATATAAGCTTCTCAAGGAGTAAAGTCATGGGGCTTATCCATCTATAAAACTCAAGAAAATATGTAGAAATCATGCCATTTAACTCTCAATTCATGAGAAATATCAACATAATGCATGCAATAAATATGGGTGAAAACCCCAATTCAAACTCATGTAAAAACCCCATAATTTCAGTAAAATCATGATGTAAATAAATATTTTGGGCACAAGGGTGAAAGAGTTACCCAAGTTCAAAACCCCACATAGCTTGAATTTGAAACTTTTGAAGAACTCTCACTTTTGGAACTCTACTCTTGCTCTAGAATGAGGGTTCTTGAGACCCATCACTTGAGAACCTAGAATTTTGACTCAATTTAGAAAATCCATGGTGGATTCTTGAGATTCTTGGGAGAGGTTTTGAGTATTTTGGGTTCTTGTTGAAAGAAAACTTGATAAAACCCTTATAGGATGCTTGAAAATGGTTTTGATTCAGTGTTTCCACGATTTTAAAGGCTTGGAAAAAGTCCAAAATGTTGTCTGTGCAAAACTGAAAAGATTGAACTGGAACCCAATTTTGAAGGCCTCCGCGACGCACCACTAATCGCTTTGTCTCTCTGGAAAATTACAATTGGGAAATTGACAGCCTCCGCGATGTGGAGCCATGCATTTTCCCACTGTTTGGGACCTGGGATTCTTCCGCGATTTGCCACTATTGCGGAGTCCCACTGGAAATTGGCAATTTCTAAATGCACCTTTTCCGCGATGCGCTAGGCTCTCAAACGATGCAGTTTTTATGACGAAGGCTTAAATTGTCCATAACTTCTTACCCGAGTGTTCGATTTGGGAAAATCTTATATCGATGTAAAGCTTATAAAATTTATCACATGATAAAAATTTGAAATTAGGGAAATTCTACATGGTTAGCATGATACTCACTTAGGAAGTCACTTCTCAATCTTTTAAGGCCGGAATCACGTCTCACTCGACATGCCCTAAGTCTTAAACTACGAGAGAACTTTGTGGGACCTTACAACACATTTTAAAGTTATTGGTTGTCTATTGTAATACCCCGTACTTTTTTTAGCTCAAATTCATTCTTAGAATGTTAAGGGATAGCTCCCAAACTAAATAGTATTTAGTTCATGAGGAATTCTTTAAATTTAGGCTTCCCACTATGTGGGAAATTGAATAATATTTCCATCAATACCAAATTTGCCCAATTCCGACACTCGGTGAAGGAGTTATGACGTTTTTAAGTTGATAGTGTGCCACCTAGGCAGTCACCGCATCACAGAGATGGTTAAATTCATAATTTTTATTTTTCAGTGAACCTCCACGATATTGGCACTTCACGGCAAGGTTTATTTTCCCATTTGTCAATTTCCAGTAGCCCAACGCTATAATGACGTATCGTGCCAAAGTCCAGAATGGCATTTCTATAGACATAGCGATGGTAGCGCATTGCGTTGAAGTTTCAGGTCTCAATTGTCAAAATTCGGTGGGACAACGTGATTGCTCTGTATCGCAGAGGTCTCCAATTTCCCAATTGTAAAATTCTGATTAAATCGGGACCCCAATTCATTTTTTTAGTTTCATCTAGAAGTTTAAAGAGGGTATTTTGAATAATTCCCAAGCCCCTAATCTGTCCAAATGTAAGATTAAACCCATTCTAAACCTATTATTCTCATTATTCATCAATTTTCTCTCAAACAAAATCCTAGAGCTCCAAAGCTTCTTCTCCAAGAAAGCTTAAAATTGAGGATTTTCAAGACAAGGTAATCAAGAACTTGTCATCAAGAACCCAATAGAAATCCAAAATTCAAGGTTCCTTCATCTAATCATCAATCAAGGTATAAGGGGTTTATGAACAAGGATCTTCTTTCACTCTTGTACCAAAAACTTATTTTAAATTTTAAAGTTATTTAATTTTATATGATTTCCTATAAATTTGAAATTAGGGTTCATACCCAATGTTGCCATTTACAAGATTATGAGATTTCAACTGAATTATAAGTTGAATTGCATGCTTATTTTCATATTTTCATGCTTATTGCAGTAACTTCCAGATTTTGAGATGAATTATCATTATTTTCATTATCAAGCATGATTATTATGATATTTTGACATGAGTTTGATACATAGGTTTTAAGCCCTAAGTTTATATGTTGAGATTTTGAGAAAAAAGATGCTTTAAGCATCTTAAGAGCTGATTATATCAGATTTACAATAAAGTTTTGATCTTTTGATCCTTACATAAGTTTTAGAATCCACTTTACAGAATTTCTCATAGATTACAGGAAGAAATATAGCTTTATTTGCAGATTTATTCAGATAAATGCATAACCGATTTCATAATAAACTCTTATGCAAGTTTTTAAGTGGATTTCTACGAGATGAGCGTCGTAAATTTAAAGGAAGTATTATTTAGCACCGAGTTGGATATGATTCCAAGGTCTCATGACCCAGAAGTACTCTTATCATAGGTTTGAGATTAAGTGCCCATAGTGGGTAGATTTGTGATCACTTTAGCTGAGGTTATACTCCTTGGTAAGAGTATGACATCTCTCCCAAACATGTAGTTTCTTCCTTAGGAGGACGAGACGTTGGACTTTATGTAGCTCGCATGGTTTATGTCGGTTAAGAGAACCTCCCTTGCAGAATAGTTTTTAAAAGAGTTCCCTCCTAGTAAAGAAAAGCTTTGAAAGAATTTCCTTAAGATAAAGTGTTTTCCCTACAGCTTAATAGTAAAAATTTTCAGAACAGTTTTAAAGTATTTCCCTTTAGGTAAAAGATAAAGTATTCTCCTCAATAGCAAAGAATAATAGAAAAGCTTTTAGAAAACTATGTGTAAAGGCTCATGAATTTATTCAGATTATGCTTTATACAAAGACTTTAGCTACAGTTTTCAGCTTTCAAATTTTCACAGTGAGTACTTCTACACTTAGACAGTAGGAATTAAAGGGAGAATACAAGTACAACTTTTAGAACTAAATTTCATGACTCACTAGACTTATAAAGTATGATTTGCTTCATATTTATTCATATTTCAGTATTTCAGACATTCCAACTTATGTGAGTCATTTACATTTAGCATGTATTGTTTTATAAATGATGATTATGAGATGATGTTTTACTTATGCATATCACACTATATGCTCAGTTCATCTTCAAAGTACTGATCCACATATACGTCTATATGTTACATTGTCTCATAATATAGGTTCAGGTGCTCCACATCAGCAGCGTGAGTAGTTCGAGCATCTCCATCTATATTTAACATTTGGTGAATCCTCATAGTTTGGGGACTTATTCATTTAGATTTTGCAGTTTATCAATTTACGAGATTTAGCATTTCCTTTCAGACAGTTTGAGTTAGCTTAGGGTTTGTCCCAGTGACTCTATAGTATTAATAGTAGAGGTTTGTCAGACTACTAGTTTTGATGCAGATTATTCAATTTTGATGTGTCAGATATTATGTTCAAATTATTCTCAAATATTATAGACAGTTTTCGTATTCAGTATGACTTTTATGTCTATATTTCCATTATTATAAGATTTAGACTCAATAGTATGCCCAAAGGATTAGCTTAAGGCTACTCGTAGTCTTGAGCACCGTGTGAAATCTCGAAATTAAATTTTGAAGCATTATATTGATACTATAAATCTGTACTACCAAGGGGTGACAACCTATCAACAAGAGCCAAACCAGCGGTCTTGATGGGATATTCTTCTACTCAAAAAGGCTATTTGTTAATGGACTTAGCCACTGACAAGTTATTTGTGACTAGAGATGTTGTGTTCCAGGAACATGTGTTCCCTTTTGCAATTGGGAAAACAACTAAATTCCCTTTAGATTTTCTGCAAGAACAACTAGGTGTTGATGATCATACAGATGAAGTTTTTTATAAAGAAGACTCTTCCTCACAATCGGATGTACCAAGTGTAGTTGCTGAGGATGTTCATTATATTCCACCTACAGATAATTTGCCTTCAAATTCCACTAGTAATGTTGAGTTGATGCTTGCTTCATCCACTCCAAGTGTTGTGCCAAGAAGAACTCCTTGGCTGATCAAGAAACCTATTTGGATGAATGATTATGAAATGCCAGGGAAGGGAAAAGAGATAAGATATCTCATTGCCAACTATATTTCCTACCAGAATATCACTTCTAATTGCCAGAAATATATATCAGTCTTGTTTGCATTGGTTGAACCATAATATTAAAACCAAGCTCTAAAGATGAAAGATGAATTGAGGCTATGAAATTAGAGATAAAAGCACTAGAAGACAATAATACTTGGGAGATTGTTGATTTACGTCAAGAAAAACATGTTATTGGTTCAAAATAGGTGTACAAGATCAAGTACAAGGCAAATAGAGATGTAGAGAGATTCAAGCGATTACTATGATACCTTTTATCCAATTGCAAAGATGGTTACTGTAAGATGTGTGATAGCATTGGCAGTCTCAAAAGGTTGGTATAAGTACCAAATAGATTTGTATAATACATTCTTGTAGAGAGATCTAGATAAAGAAGTATACATGGAACTACCAGAAGGGTTCCAAAATAAAGGACCACACAAAGTATACAGATTTATCAAGTCACTTTATGGACTCAAATAAGCATCAAGACAGTGGAATATCAAACTCATTGTAGCACTAATCAAGGAAGGTTTTAGCCAAAGCAATTATGATTACTCTTTTTTTACCTTGAAGAAGAAAGAAGGAATGGTTATCATACTAGTGTATGTGGATAATTTTCTCATCACTGCGGACAATGCAACTATGATAAGTAAAGTTAAAGAGACCTTACACAAACAGTTTAAGCTTAAGGATTTAGGAGAGATTAAATACTTCCTAGGTATTGAGGAGTTATACTGAATCAAAGAAAGTATATTATGGAGCTCATATATGAGACAGGACTTGCTGGTGCAAAGCCTGCTGTTACACCATTAGAATCAAATGCAAAACTACCTTAGTAGAATTTGATAAAACTGTTAGTGTTAGTGGAAATTCCATTCTTAAGGATGCAACATAATATCAAAGGTTGGTTGGTAAGCTCATGTATGCAACTATCACTAGGGCAGATATCAGCTTTGTTGTGCAAACTTTGAGTCAATTAATGCAGAAACCAAAGAGATCTCATATGGAAGCTGCTAATAGAATGGTTAAGTATCTAAAGGGTACCATAGGTCAAGGCATATGGATGAATACATAGACTACTGCTGAACTAACTTACTGGTGTGACTTAGATTGGGCCACTTTCCCTAACACAAGGATATTAGTGACTGGATATGTCATACTTTTTGGAGGGTCCTTGGTGTCCTGGAAGTCTAAAAAGCAGCATATAGTATATAGAAGTTCAGCTGAGGCAGAATATAGAAGTATGGCCATAACATCGGTAGAAGTGACATGGTTAGAAGGGCCATTTGCTGAATTAAATGTTCCTATTGTTAAACCTATCAATGTTCTGAGTGATAGCAAGTCTGTTATTCAACTAACAGCTAATCCCATCTTTCATGAAAGGACAAAGCATATAGAGATTGATTGTCATTTCATCAGGGATAATATTAAAGCAAGATTGGTGAAGACTGTGTATTTTCCTACTCAACATCAGGTGACTGATATTCTCACTAAAGGTCTTAGTCAAGATCAACACTATCATTTGTTAAGAAAGCTTGGTGTGCTTAACATCTTGCACCCTTCAACTTTAGGGGAAGTGATAAAATGTACAAGTTAAGTAGTCAAGTGGTAGAAGTAGTTACTGCACTGTTACATTAGTTTGTTACTTAGCTGATGTTGTTTTAGTGAGTCGGTTACTAAGATTTGACATTGTTACATATGGTCAGTCATTGCCTAATGAGTTAGTTAGCTTGTTAGTTAGATTAGAAGCTTCTAGAACACAGTGAGATTGCCCATAAATACTCAGCTATATCACATTGTAATGTATCAACTCATTTCATAATACAACAAGAGCAATAACAGTTTTTAGTTTATCTGTATTACAGATGGATTCCAGAGCAAACTTAACAAAATTTGAATATCATAAAACTTGACGCACAATAGTAAATGGAAAGCATCAACCCAACCAAAGTCGTTTTGCAGCAAACACAAACATCAGCTTTTATATTGCCATACAACAAAAACACTAATGATATAACAATAGCTTACTCTTGATACCATTTGTTGGAAAAAATTTAAATAATTCGCTTAAAATCACAAGTAAATCATTAAAGAATGATATGAATGTATAAAAGCAGTAGGAACACTAAACTCATTCCATTACATGAATTGATTGGAAAAAACTTGATCTTCTAAACCTTGAAGAATGTTCTATCTTGGTGTCTTTTCTGAGACTGAGAGAAAAGAGAGAGCGCACGTCTTCTGATTTAGGGATCAAAGCTTTAATACGAATACTGAAATGTCATTTCAGGAAAGGTACCCTTTTCATAAGTTTCCATTAATCAAAGAAAATTTCAATGGGTTTCAACTTATCTTAAAATAAATCCCATACTGAAAGATTTTACATTTTAGGTCTAATATTGAGTTGTTTGGAGTGACGTACGAGGTATAATAATCTTGGGATAAAATGTAGGACTATTTATCCTATATTTGGCTGAAGGTGTCAGTTAGTCTCGAAATTATTTATCCCATCATTTATACTATAATGATCGGATAAGTTATCACATATACATGATGGGATAACTTATCCTGAGATAACTTATCCCAGGATAATTAATCTCGAGATAACTTGTTCCCAGCCAAATGACACCTAAAGATTCTAGCAACCAAGAATGACACATACCAACTATATGCTAAATGATTGACAAACTATGATTTGTGGTTTACCTATAGATAAACAGAAAC
>NW_025873737.1:0-5350 GCF_002878395.1 Capsicum annuum | reverse complement strand
TCCATACCATATCTGGATATGTTTGTCATAGTGTTCATCGATGATATACTGGTGTACTCCCGTAGTGAGGATGAATATTCTGATCATCTTCAAACTGTCTTGCACACCCTTAGAGATCACAAGTTGTTTGCCATGTTCAGTAAGTGTGAGTTTTGGGCTAAGGTAAGTTGCTTTTTAGGGTCATATCATTTCTTTTGAGGGTATTAGAGTTGATCCCCAAAAGGCCAAAGCTGTTAGAAATTGGCCTAGACCTATTTCTATGACTGATATCTGAAGTTTCTTGGGTTTAGCTATCTATTACCACTATTTTTTTGAGGATTTCTCCTCTATAGTGTCTCCTATGACTTGATTGACCCAAAAGAAAGTGAATTTCTTGTGGTCTGAATCTTGTGGGAAGATTTTTCAGGAGTTGAAGACTCTACTCACTTCAGCCCCTATTTTGACTTTGCCTGATGGTTTTGATGGTTTTGTGGTGTACTGTGATGCTTCGAGAGTTGGTTTCGGTTGCGTATTGATGCATAAGGGTAAGGTGATAGCTTATGCTTCTAAACAGTTGAAACCCGATGAGAAAAATTACCCCACCCATGACCTTGAGTTGGTTGCTGTTGTGTTTGCTTTGAAAATATGGAGACACTATTTGCATGGTGTCCATGTTGATGTTTTCACTGATCATAAGTGTCTGCAGTATGTGTTTACCCAGAGAGAATTGAATCTTAGGCAGAGACGATGGTTAGAATTGTTAAAGGACTATGATATGAGTGTGTTTTACCATCTGGGCAAGGACAATGTTATGGCGGATGCCCTAAGTAGAGTGTCCATGGGTAGTGTTTCGAATGTGGTAGAAGGTAAGAAAGATTTGGCTCGTGATGTATATCATTTGGCTAGATTGGGGGTTAGGTTTTTTGACTCTGGTGAAGGTAGTATAGGGGTTCAGAGTAGTTCCGAATCCTCCTTGGTTTCAGAAGTGAAGGAAAAGCAATACTTAGATGCTAGTTTGGTCAGACTGAAGGAGTCATTCAAGGACCAAAAAGTAGAGGTTTTCTCCTAAGTGGGAGATGGTGTGTTGAGATTCCAGGGTAGATTGTGTGTCCCGAATGTTGATGATCTGAGATAGAGAATTATGGCTAAAGCGCGCGGGGCGCGATATTCTATTCATCCTGGTGCCACCAAGATGTACCGAGACTAGCGGGAAATCTATTGGTGGAGTGGCACGAAGAATGATATAGCAGCGTTTGTAGCTAAGTGTGCAACATGCCAACAGGTTAAGGTTGAACATTAAAGACCTGGTGGTATGATGCAAGAGTTTAGTATTCCCACCTGGAAGTGGGAAGAGATAAATATGGACTTTGTGATTGGTTTACCTCTTTCCCGATGCCATCATGATTCCATTCGGGTTATGGTTGATAGGTTGACTAAGTCTACTTATTTCTTGCTTGCTCATACTTCATATACTACTGAGCATTACGCTAGATTGTATATCCGAGAGCTAGTCAAATTGCATGGAGTTCCCTTGTCTATTATTTTGGATAGGGGTACTTAGTTCACTTCGCAATTTTGGAAAGCTTTTCAGAAGGGTCTCGGTACCCAAGTGCTTTTGAGTTCTGCTTTTCATCGCAGACCAATGGTTAGGCTAAGCGGACCATCTAGACCTTAGAGGATATGTTGAGAGCTTGTGCACTTGACTTTAAGGGAAGTTGGGATGATCACTTACCGTTGATAGAGTTTGCTTACAATAACAGTTCCCACTCTAGTATTAGCATGGCTCCATTTGAAGCCTTATATGGGAGGAAGTATAGATTATCCATAGGTTGGTTTGAGGTGGGTGAAGCAGCTGTGAGTGGTCCTGATTCGGTATTTGAGGCTATGGAAAAAGTTAAGTTGATTAGGGAAAGGTTGAAAAATGCACAGAGTCATCAGAAGTCATATGCGGATGTTAGAATGAGAGACCTTGAGTTTGAAGTTGGTGACCTAGTGTATCTGAAAATTTCACCCATGAGGGTGGTGAAAAGATTCGGAAAGAAGGGGAAGCTTAGTCCCCGTTATGTTGGTCCTTACAAAATTCTTAGCAGTGTTGATAAGGTAGCTTATGAGGTTGAATTTCCTTCCGAGTTGTCCTCTGTTCATCCAATATTCCATGTCTCCATGCTTATAAAGTATATTAGTGATGCTGTGGTAGTGGATTCCTCTGTGAGTGTTGACATTCAAGAAAATCTTTCTTTTGATGAGATTCCTGTTGAGATTCTTGATTTTAGTGTCCGGAGACTAAGGAAGAAAGAAGTTCCCTTGGTCAAGGTATTATGGCGAAACCAATCTGTTGAGGCTGCAACTTGGTAAGCTGAGGCGGATATGCGATCCAAGTACCCGCACCTATTTTTCGTGAACTCTAATCAAGCCGATCTTACCGTTCTTTCCTAAATCATGCACTTTTGATAAAAGTTTCGGCAGTTCAGCTGTAGTTACTTGAATTTATGCATTCTATGTTGCATTCGGAGTGAGAAACGATGTGGTGATGAGTCTAACAAATGATTTCAGCTGTATGCTCTATTCCCTATCTAATCTTGGCATGTCTAGCGTCATTCGAGGATGAATATTTCCAAGGGGGGATGATGTAATACACCGGGAATTTTTTCGTTGAAATTTTGTGTGTAAACGTGTTGGGTTCTATCTTCTAGAATGAAATATAAATTTTTTCGTACATAATGTGTTATATTATGACCCACCATTATGTAGAGTATCGAATAAGATTTCCAACGATATATGGATCATCCAAAATGGACACCCGAGCGACGAGTTATGAACATTTTGATCGAACCGTGAATAGTAGTGAACAGTAAAACGTGCAGGAAAAAGTACTGAGGCCTGACGTATTTTTTCTCTAACTTTAAATGATCATAACTCCTTGTACATAATTATCTGGGTGATCTACTATATATCAACGGAAATCTCTACGAGTCCTCTTTCCAATGAAATTGGTTTCATCCAATTTGTCTATCGGAGCAAAAAGTTATGGTCGATCTACTTTAGCCTATCAAAAGCGAATTTTTGGGTCAACTTCAAATGATCATAACTCCTTGTACACAATGATCTGGGAGAGATAATATATATCAATGAAAAGATATGAGAGTCATATTTCTGATGAAATTGGTTTCATCCAATTTGGATATCGGAGTAAAATGTTATAATTGATCTACTTTAGACTATCAAAACAGTCCACCAAAGGACAAATTCCAGAATTATTTGATTTTTAGGGGCGTTTTGGTCATTCCCCCTCACCCAAAATCCGTCCAAACCCTATATTAAAGCCTATTAGAAGCATTATATGTTATATTTCATAAAATTCCCTCAAAAAGAAAACCCTAAGCTCCTACATCCAACTTTAAGAACCTTCAAAGTTCACCATTAATTCTGCAAATTTATTCAAGATTCCAAGTTCCTAGTTCAAGAACTTCAAGAACCTCCAAAGTTCACCATTAATTCTGCAAATTTATTCAAGATTTCAAGTTTCTAGTTCAAGAACTCCAAGAACCATCATTCAAAGGCACGATTAACATCTCAAAAATGAGTATCGATCTAAAGTTCATCGTTCAAGGTATTTGGGGTTTTCCAACAAAAACTCTCTTTCATTCTTGTGCCAAAAGTAATTTTCTTTACAAAGGCATGATTTTTATTTGATTTTTATGAATTTGAAGCATGAACCAATATCTTATGATGCTTATTATGAAATCTTGATGTTTACGATTTTGAAAGATGAATTTATATGTGTGGAGATATAAAACATGAATCTTAAACGATATTTATCATAATTTTGATATTTGGGTCGTGAATCCCCATTGGAAATTATTTTTTGAGAACGTGTGTGTTATAAGCACGTTGATGTTGAATATTTGAGATATTTTTAATGATTTGACCTTTTGATCTTAATAGAGTTGTTTTGAACTTGAGTATGAAAGAAATCCACAACGTGGTTGATTTTGATAGATGGGAAGCAAGATGGCACCCGATGTATATTTATATATTACTGAAAATGTTTTGTTGTGGATTGTCTTTGAAATGATCTGAGCTAAGTCCTGGAGAAATATTTAGCACCGAGTAGGAGGTATAAGCGAACTTACTTCCCTAGAACTAAGTGCCCCCGTAAGAGTGATCCTGAGGCTGATTTATATAGTGATCACTAGTTTGTATGGATTTCATATCGATAGTCCTACTCCGATGGCAAGGATAGGTCTGCTCTCCTCAATGTTGGTTTTACGTTGGACTCCATGTAGCTCACATGGTTTATGTCGGTTATAGGATCTCCCAGTGTGTGTGTATTTCCTTCTATCTATGGTGAACGGTGAAGTGATTTGAAAGTGGAATTGTGAAAGTTACTCTTTTAAAAGATTTCAATGATATTTACATTATGAGAATTGATATTCTTGATGAACTGAAAGTGATTGATAAATTATATGATGACTCACATGTGTTATTATACTTATTTCATCCTCTCATGATTATGATGATTTTCTTCGGGCTATGTGAGTCTTTCATACATCCTGCATACTTCTTATAAATATTTATGATGATGATGTTTATAAAACTGCATACATCCCCATATACTCGGTTCCTTTCCATGGTACTGACCCACGTCTTCGAATGTGGGTTGCATTTTCTTGGAATGTAGGTTAAGGTGCTCAGTTCCAGGTTCGACAGTAATTCTTCGGGCACGATGTTCTACATCCTCTGTCGTGGTGAGTCCTCATCTTCCGAGGACGTGATGTCTGAGGTTGGTTTCACGAAATCGTTTACATTTGATAACTAAGTATGATTCAGTTGGGGCATGTCTTAATGGCTCGCTGGTTTTATTGATATTCTTAGAGACTTGTCAGACTAGTATAGATGTTGGGAGTTGACTAATAAGTCATATTTTATTATCTTTCTGAAATTCTTTTATTCTTGGATGATGATTAATCTGTTGATATTTGAGGGTTATTTATGGAAACCCCATTGATTCATGTTGAACTGAATGAAAATGGCTTAAAGGGTTAGCTTAGGTCTACTCGTAGCCTCAAGCACCGTGTGACGCTCCAGGACCCGTTTTTGGGGTGTTACAGTACAGTCTCGAGGGGACTAACACTTGAAACCACGATTGTCATCGTGGGTGTCTATATGATGTGTTCTTGGTTCACATATTATATTTTTGGGATGGCTAAAACCTTTGTGTCTTTACACCTTTTTTGGGATTCCTCAATTCGTGCAGCTAACACACACTGGGGCCCTTTCAACAAGGAGAGTTAGACTCTTTCAACCGTAGGTGCCTTTATGAAGGAGTGAGCAACATTGTTTAGGTTAATGGTTTAAAATCCCATGTTCA
>NW_025873736.1:20133-39298 GCF_002878395.1 Capsicum annuum | reverse complement strand
AAAAAGCTCCATCTTATCATTCTCAACAAAGGCAACACTTTCCATAGACAACCTGCTAAGGGCATTAGCCACAATATTAGCCTTACCCAAGGATACAACTTACTCACATCATAGTCATTGAAAAGTTCAAGCAACCTCTACAAAATATTTGGGTCTTTCTGGTTGAACACATATTATTAACTCTTATCATTAATATACACATCAACATAATCACCATAGAGGTAATGCCTCAAAAAATTTAAGGCAAAAACAACTATTGTCAAGTTAAGATCATGAGTCGGGTAATCCTTCTCATGGGGTTTAAGCTATCTAGAGGCATAGTCTATGACCTTACCTCACTGAGTAAACACACAACAAAGACATTGCCCCTAGTAGTGGGACATTGTGTATATAGAGAAAAATTACACCATGACTTAGCCTCAAAATTCAGTGTATGCTTTATAATTTCTTGTGTGTTTACTACTGGCCAACTAAAACTTCTTCCCTATTGATAGCAATCAATCCTACTATACACTGGAAGTGTCCCATCCTATCCTCCAACCCTATTTATTTCTTTGTAACTTTCTGTATTTTATCCATGTTTTTCCATATTGGCAATTTTTACTGATGGTTGGAAATCAGGTTCATTCAAGAACCTGAAAATAGTTAGTGGGGAGAAGTTCACCTGCACTTCTTGAACAAGTACTGCTTAAATCTAGCCTCTAATCTAGGCAACTTAGATATGACTTCCATGGTTAACCTCCATTCAATATAGATGCGTACTCTTTATTATTCCAGCAGTAATGTATATTCTTATGTCCTCATTGTAAGTATTCTACATATCGAGTTAACCCCATCATTCAATAACGAATATCAAAGAAGGTTCAATGAATAAAGGGCTTTGGGGTGTCTTCTGCATGATGATCGAGTCACCTCCTACTCTATCTCACCGTCATTCTCAAATTGTACCTTGTAGAAAATTGAGACCTCAGCTTCTGCATCACCATCATATTCTAGATGTTTCACATCATTGTTATCTTAAGAAGATAATGGTGAGAGTAGAGGGGTTGTGCTTGGATTATTCATTTTAGGACCCTTTAGCGGTGTGTCCTCTAGAGTGACAACTTTCATTCCTCGAGGTAGTTTTCCCTTAGGATTGCTTTACCTTTTAGTGGTTATAATATGAGGTTACCACTTGATTCACTTATTTTCTTATTTATCAGATGATAGTAAGACTTGGGATCCAGCTTCTTCGTGGCATTCTTATTTAGTGTCCATTTTGATGAGGGATCATATTTAGAGCCCATTAGTACCTATGTGCATAAACTTGTTAGTAATTACTAAGGAAAGGAAAGAAGATTAATAAAATTTGGTGTCAGTATGCATATTCAGTTCATGTTACGACTAAGGATATGAGTCATAACCACTAGGTATGACTCGTAAGAATGAGTTATAAGGGAAATAGTATATTCCTTCATGTTAACTAGTTCGCTTATGATTCCTCCGAACTAGTTATAAGGATAACTTACCACTTGTTACTAACACTCATAAGTATATTAGATACAAATCTATATTTTGTCCAATCTTCCCAGTCATTTACTACTCATAAGGACTGGTTACAACTACTTCAGGTGAGTCATAACCTTACCAAAATCCACACTCTTCTACTTCTCTATGTTATTAGTTATTACCAGTCTCATAACAACTCATTACATATAGTAATAAGTCATTAGAAGCCCCATATATATTGTAACATAATGTTTTGGATTGAGTTGGTTCAAATATATAACCACCATATTTTTTATCCTCAATGCACTTCATTACCACCCCACATTTGTCCAAAAACACACAATAATAGTACCAAATTTGAGTTCACTCCCATTAGTACATTTTAAACTTAAATTTCAAGCAATAGGGTTCAATTTTTTCACATACATGCATATTAAACTCAAAAAAATTCTAAAACCTCTAACATTTTTAGATTTAATTTGAGACACAAAACATTTAAGTTCAAAAACTGATAACATTAGAACTACACCTCTCAATGACAATTTAAGCGATTGTTGTCAATATAAAACCCAACTAGGTTGTGGTCGAATCCCACAGGGAATATGGTATGAACGTAAGTCGTTTGTAAATCAATCAACTAATAGTTGGATGTTTTCAGAAATGGATTTTTTTTAGTTTAACAAGTAATTGTCAGTCGCTTTAATCAGTTTTCATAATCAAGAGTTTCTGAAAAACTAGAATTATGTTCACTAGGGCTTTCGGTAGTTGACAGATGCTAACGGTGGTTAAAAATTCTCATGGTAGGTAGGACAACAATTTTTCTTTATCGACGTTATGCTTAAATATCTCTCGAACTACTTAAGTATTTAATTACCTAATCATCTTGGACCAAGGGAATTTATATTCACTACCCAGATTTTACCTCAGGTTAACCAGCCTTGTTACAACGCTGATTTTTAAATGGAGTATTTCCATGTCCCTGTTGATAATTCCCTTCCTACTATATTTGATTTCTCCCTCAAGCAAACCAAAGAAGGTGTTATCTATTGTTTGTAACCAACAGACATTAATTAAAGCCTCAAAATTATTAAGAAATCCTACCACCTTTTGAATCTTGAATACTTAGCACCTTATCAAGACCTAACCCTAGATCCCATAATTCAGGTTAAAGGAATTTAGCCAATCATAATGCTAAAATTAAAACAACAAGTTGTATTCATGCTTTAAAAGTTAAACTTACCACAAGAATAATAATAACTAGTGAATCGCAGATTAGATCACAAAGGAAAATCCCATAAAAATGATAATAATCTACTCTAAGTATTTGCTTTTTCAAGCCAAGAAATTATAGAGAAAATATCAGAAGGATCATCAAAACTCAATATGCAGAACCCTCCAGAAAACCCTAAAACAAAGATTTAAATAATTCACCCTAATTATGGAAACAAAATAATAGAATTCAGTAATCCCTTGGATTAGGTGATGATATTTGTGATAGCCTATCAGGAGGCTGATGACTTATCACAAATGTCGTCAACTCCTTCTTCAGTTTTGGCTCTTCCTATTTAAGGCTAACGATAACTTGACAACTTATCATCTTCATGATATCCTATTACAAAATATCGTCAAAGCTCTGCTTCAGTTCTCCTGTGCTGCCTCAGGCTGACGACATTCTTAACAGCTTATTAGACCCTTGATGACTTATCATAAAATATCATCACATCTTTCAAATTAGACCAATTCTCTATTTATTACTGACGACGAACTTGATAACTTATCATAGGGCTGACGACTTATCACAAATGTCATCAACTACACTTATCTTCAAATTTCTTCTTCAGATTTCAAATTCTTTGCTTCCATTCTTGTTGGTTTACTATCATATCAGCTTTAACTGTAACTTCAAACATAAACCAATTAAAAACGACAAAAGTTGTTTAATACTTTGCAATTATTCTTAGTTAAAAGTCTAAAATGTGTTAGCATTATCTCACACATCAACACCCTCAACTTAAAACAATTGCTTGTCCTCAAGCAACTCAACACAACTAAAAGATTGCAAAGTATATTTGGTTGTCAATCATCCATATCATCTCAAAACACTTTTACCATCTCCAAGGTCACTTAATTCAAAAACAATGAAGAACATCAATGCAACATACAGGAATCAAGATACAGATTCAATTTAGTTATAACAACCATGCATACAATATTATTACACTACCCGAACAATTCAGTAACCATTAATATAACTAGTGTGCCCTCACAACAAAGATATTTCTCTCATCCCATATCAGGAATTATATATGTAACCATGGGGACAATCAAATACTTAATCTCTAAATGAAGTTCCAATCAGTGTATGCCAAGTACAACAAACTTGCCCTTATTTTCATTATCGATATCTTCAGATAGGTCCATTAGGATCACTATAGGACTTCTTTTAGGATTGTAATGTAAGCTAGGGGCTAGTAGGATACTCAATGGTATTTAAAGTGACTAAGCCCATTGACACTACACTAGCTTTTATGGGTTGCAATCATTAGGTTTTTCTTCTATTCTATTTCCTTGATCACACTTATTTAGGCTGGGTACAGTCTTCTCTCAATTACTTATTCTTTTTCATAATTTTTCTTTTTTCTTTTCCTTTCTTCTACACCCAAATTTTTATTCTTTTCTTTTATGCTACCTTTCTACATTCTTATTATATATCACCCACCCTTATGATAGACACCCTTAACTTAGGCTATTTGCCTAAGTCAAGGTGCACAGTGTCCAAGGAGGACCAGGGTCAAAATAGGTTCATTATGATTTAAATGAAAAGCTGACTGGTGTCACACAAAGAGATAGGATAATTAGGCTAAAAATAGGGATCAAGGGATAGTATGCACATAGGGAAGGTCATTTAGGCTAAAGTGGGCTAAAATCAAAATGGTCTATGATCCTTTACTAACCCATACCCTTAAACCTAGGCAAGATTAATCGGGAAAGTTTTGGTTTCATCATATAGAGGGAACTAAGTATTTTCCCTTACACACATAGAAAATAAGCAGATCATAAGCTACGACTCGTTCATTTCATGCAACTATTTAGTAATGATTACTATGTTGCTAGAACTAATTCCATAGAAAGATCCACGGTGGTCACACTTGAATGAAAATCACATAGTTACAGAATTGGACCACTTGAAGAGGTGTACAAAAATCACAAAAAAATTCAACTGCCTCAACTACAAGTATTTCTACTTATTGGCTACAAAATTTTACAACAATTTACTCTACACCCTCAACTTAAAATCAAAGAAAATCTGAACTTAGGGTTAGAGCATACCTGGAATGGTTCAATTCTATGATTCATGGTTTCTTGACCCTGCTGCTGCAACTCCATTAGGTGCCTCAATTTTCTCAGGTACAACTGGTCTATCAGTCTCTGAAGGCCTACTAGTAGAGGCACCTGCCGGCTCTTGCTCGGATGAACGCCTCCCATCTCTCATTACTAACTAGGGACTCGATCCTCACCCTTTTTAGTTGCTCCGTTTCATCCTTTTTTCTTGCCCTATTCTCTGCTTTTTGTTCTTCGTCACTGTCGGGACTCTCTCTCTTGCCCTTTTTTTCTTCTCACTTTTCTTATTCTTTTTCTTTATCGGTTCCTTAGTGAGATCAACAATGGGATTTCTCCCTATGGATCCTCTATTGTTGGCTTTGATGACACCATAAATTAGTGTTGCTGTAACTTTTAAACTTCCGCCTTCACCTTAGCTAGTTCTGACCTAAGTAGTGCAACCTCTGGGTTTGACCTCTCATTCTACCGTGCATTAAAGCGATTCTCCAATTCATCAATCCTGCTCAACAAGGCCTTGTAAGGATCAAGTACAACCTTAACTCTTTTGTCAAGTACAACTGCAAATTTCATGGAAAAGAATTTAAGCTGAGCCTTGCACCACATGGACTACTTTGCTACTCTCTTAAAATTCATTGGAGTGAAGGCAAATTCTGTTGTAGGCATAGCAGCTGGTGGATTTGTCTTAGTTCTAAGCACTGATGATTCTGCCATTATTGCAGATGTTAGAGGTACAGCTTTAGAATTTGGCATCTCCACATTAGGCACTAAATTAGTACCTTTAACCAGTGGATCAGTGGGAATATCTGTGTGCCTGTCAAACATTAGCCTCGACAGAATTTTCTTATTTCTGATAGGATTGTGGGTCTTCTTGGAAAGGAGTTGTTCTTCTATCCCTATAGTCTTTCGCATATTTTCTTCCATAAAAAACTTTGTAATTAAACAAGGGAAGGGATATGCTATATCAGACCTTAAGACATGAATTTTTGTCTCTTCAGAAATAATCTCTCCAAAATTCAATTTGACGTAGACACAAAACTTGCGACTAATATTGCTTTATTATCCCTGAAAATATTTTCACCTTCCGTGGGCATCAACCAAGTACGAAAAACACCCCACCAAAATCTTGCCTCTGAATTCAGGAAGGCCTTGAAGATCTTTTCACTCAAATATGTTAGCCATTCTGGCTCTCCATCGACTATGAGTGTGGCTAACTAATTCCACTAATTTTTTTGATGCTTCAACCAGGCTTAGAAAGTAGGTAAAGTGGCCTGAGGGGTGAAGTTTGGGCCATGAAGGAACCTGTTCATTATTTCTTCAAAAACATTTACCATTATGCCTCGCAATGGAACTTTATCCAAACAAAGTTGGTCAGCTTCTTTCTCTCCTTCTCTACACATGTTTTCTAAGCGATCTTGGTAGTTTGAATAGAACTCCCTAACTAGTATAGGGAAAAATGAATTTCTTCCTAATGTAGTCCATCCCAAATCATAGCCATGAAATTTCTGCTCCACTTTTGGGTACCTGCTCAACCCCTTAGTGATGATTCTATTCTCCTCAAAGATTAGCCTCTTGACAGATTTTCTGTTGGTTTTGTGAAGCCCATCAAAGACAATTTTCTGAGCTTTGGGAATTTGCCAACTAGTGCCATAGAGTACTTCAAGATTCTTACATTTGACCATAGTTTCCCAATAAAAGATTCTTTGTCATCTTGTGGCTCAGCAGAAGTAGACTCAGCTGATGGTCTCTCAGATTTAGGTTTCCCAGACTCATGCTCGTCAAACTCAGGCTGATCTGAATCATGCTCTTCAGATGCAGCATATTTAGACTCTTGTTGCTCAGAGGCCGACTGCGCAGAATTTGTATGCTTGGATGTTGTTAGCTCAATTCCACTTTCTTCACTCTCCTCCAGCTCAACTGGTGGGGGTGGTACAGTCTTTTTCGAGCTTTGCTTCTTCTTTTGCCTCCCGAGCAGAGGCTCTTCCTCTTCATAATCAGACTTTTCATTGAAGAGTCTCCAAGATACACTTTCCTTGGTCACTTTCTATGTGAATTTTGAGTTCTTTCCTTTGAATGCCATTTCAAGACTTGTAGCAAGAGAAAAATTGTTAGTTCACCCTCAACATTACAACAAACACATCAATCATTTAAATTCCATACCCCTTGAAAATGTTTAGTAATTCTTTAGGTCCCAGGTGTGACAACAATAAGTCATCACAGTTGTGATAGCTTATCATGAATGTCGTCAGCCTTAAACAGAACCCATGAGATTTTATCAACTTCTGACGACATTTTTAATAAGCCGTTAGAAATGTGATAGCTTATTACAAATGTTGTAAGCTCTAAACTGAACTACAACATTTTTAGCAACCTTTGACGACGTTTCTGATAAGCCATCACAATTGTGATTGCTTATCATAAATGTTGTCAACTCTTATCAGAACCCCCAACTTAACTTTAACTTAATTTTTGGTCTCATTTTTTTCTTAAAATCCACTCTAGTTACTTTTTTGAGCTTAACTTTTAAGCTTTAGGCTTGCACAGTAAATCCTAGTTCTAATTTTTAGCACTTTTTGCAAGTTGGACTTGGTTCAAACATCTTAGGAACTTGAGTTTACCTTAGCTTACCACTTACCAATTGAAAAGAAAGGTCAGGTTTTGAGCATACCTGATGAAGACCTTCTCTTTGATTATATGTGCAAGAAGAAGTAAAGAGAGGTTTTTGATTTTAATTGCAATCCCCCCCCCCCCACACACACACAAGGAAGCTTTCTTGTTGGTTTACTTGGAAAGAGTTTAAAGAAGGGAAGAAGATATTTGAAGTATGGAAGGAAAATAACTTAATAGAATTAATACCTAAGCTGGAAGGTGGAAAGGTTAAGTTGTGGGATGGGTTGGGTCTTTTTAATTTAGCCCACAGTTTCAGCTAATGTTGGGCTTTTTATGATGACATATTTGATAAGCCTTCAAAATTATGATAGCTTATCACAAATATTGTCAGCCTTGAAAGACCCTTCTTCTGAGCTGAGGTCTCTGATGACAAATCTGACAGCTTATAACAATCGTGATAGCTCATCAAAAATGTCTTCTAGGGCACTTGGCTGAATACACGATTCCACCTTCTTTGAACTATGACCTACTACAAAAATAAATAATTTAGCCCACAGTTTCAGCTAATGTTGGGCTTTTTATGATGACATATTTGATAAGCCTTCAAAATTATGATAGCTTATCACAAATGTTGTCAGCCTTGAAAGACCCTTCTTCTGAGCTGAGGTCTCTGATGACAAATCTGACAGCTTATAACAATCGTGATAGCTCATCAAAAATGTCTTCTAGGGCACTTGGCTGAATACACGATTCCACCTTCTTTGAACTATGACCTACTACAAAAATAAATAATTTACTGGAGTATAAAATTTTAGGTTGTCTTCGAATAACGTCTGATTCAATGTCGCATCACGACATAGTTATCTTGACTACATAGACTTTGTAACGACAACCTATTGATACCCCTTTACCATCTTTATAGAATACGTCCACAATTGAGAAAACACTCATCTCTTTTGCCAGTTTCATGGATGAGTGTATTTTGAATCTTTCTTCCTTTTCATTGAACCTGAACTTCATCTCATTCATATCCATGTCTATGATATCTCTCCTAGTAACAAGGAA
This sequence comes from Capsicum annuum, assembly GCF_002878395.1. Classification (NCBI taxonomy): domain Eukaryota; kingdom Viridiplantae; phylum Streptophyta; class Magnoliopsida; order Solanales; family Solanaceae; genus Capsicum; species Capsicum annuum. Next base: position 30,796 of record NW_025873736.1, on the reverse strand, counting down.
TGGTCTACCTAAAATGATGGGCACTTCAAAGTCCACCTCATATTCTAGGACTACAAAATTAGCAGGCAGAATAAAGTCGGACACCTTTACTAATACATCATGTAATATACCCACTAGCTGCTTTACAGACCTATCTACCATCACCAATCGCATGTTCAGTGAGGTCGGATCCCCTAAACCTAGTTTCATGTACATAGTGAGTGGCATTAGATTTATACTTTCTCCCAAATCACATAGCGCTTTTGTGAAATTTAGGGACCCAATAGTACAAGGGATGGTAAACGCTCCCAGATCTGCCTTTTTTTGTGCTAAAGACCTTGTAGAGATAGCACCACAATAAAAGAGATTTTCCTCCAACTCATGGATAACTTCTGTTTCATAGTCACTAGGTCTTTAATGAACGTCGCGTATCCTGGCATTTGCTCAAGTGCCTCAATAAAAGGAACATTTATTGTCAATTGCTTAAGTACTTCCATGAATTTGCTGAATTTTGCATCATCAATTTTTTTCTTCAACCGCTGAGGAAAGGGAGGTGGTGGTCTTGGGATAGTTTTTAGCACTACCTCCTTCTCTTTCTCTTTACCTTTCTCATAGAGTATCATCAAAATTGTCCAAATTTTCTGGCTCCACTAGATCACCTTCTTCTGATTCATCGACAACTACCTCATCAGCTACAGATTTTCCCACAGAAGGGTCAGGTGACATCTTATAACTCCTAGTGGTAATATCCATGAATGAGCCAACATTCTATGAATTCTGGACCATATAAATTGGTAATGTTCTACTTTTTCTTTTGTTGAGTGTTGTGAAAAGTTTGCTCATCTGTTGGTCCAACTGTTTGATTTCGGCACAGTGTGAGTGCACCAACTGACTGATGGATGTTAGATCGCTCTTTATGGTGGTCATACCAGAGTTTGTTGCCTCCACTCCCATAAACAACTTAGCCATCATGTCCTCCATGGACATCTTTTTGGAACTTGTTGAAGCATTCTCACGACTTCCAGCATCACTTCTATCCTGAGATCTTACAGCTTTCACCTTTTCAACCTTCCTTGATAGAAAGTGCTTGGTCAGCAAGTCCATAAGCATTTTAAGGTGAACCATGTATTGGTCACACTCCTTTTCTTTTCTGCATTGTTCTGTAGTAATACCCCCAAAAAATTGGGGCTAACTACCACGGAGTCTCTGGTATGCCATGCCCGACTCTAGTTTGTCATTCTGTCCAGCATCTCTGAAGTCTCTGGGAATGTAAGATCAAAAAATGAACCACCAATAGCATTTTATATAATTGTCTTTATAACAGAGTTAAGATCCCTGTACAAAGTTTCCATCACGTGTATGTCTGTTATGTTGTGGTTTGAACACTATGTTAGCTTCTTCTTGAATCTTTCCCATGTTTCATGCAAGACTTCAGTTGGGAGCAAACTAAAGTTAAAAATCTCATCCCTTAACTATACCCTTCTTGAAGGCGGAAAGAACCTTTTTAGGAAAGCTCCTTTCAACTGCCTCTAGTTGGTTATAGAATCAGGTGTCAGCTTATTTAACCACAATGTTTCCTCCTCAGATAGAGACAGTGGAAATCTCACCCAGATAGCATTCTAGCCCACTCCTGGGTTATCAAAAAATTTGCAGATGGTGACAATATTCACCAGATGTAGGTTTAGATTATCTCCAGGAAGGCCACCAAACAACCCCTTCAGGTTGAGGAGTTAGATCATAGTACTCGTAATGTTGAACTTGTCCCCAGGTGCCAACGGTGGAGGAATGATTGCACTCATTGCACCTTTTTCATCCATTCTATCATCAACCTCATTGAGATCATACTGGACCAGCTGGTACTCTTGGCTTTCTTGGAACGGATGGTTCCTGTTAACATTATGCCAAACTGGTGCAGCTATCTGCTCTGCACGCCTTGGGTTACCAGGATTCAGCAACTCCTCATCTCCCAAATCTTCGTCCTCAGGATTTTGATGTTATGCATGTTGACGGATATTCTGCATATTTACCTGAGCTCTAGCTAAGACTGCTGATCTGTCAGCCTCTTGTTGTTCTTCCATTCTTCCAATTCGTTGTGGTTATGGATTAGGTGTTAATAATGGTTCACTGGACCTTCTGGTTCTTGGCATACACTATAAAGATCCTGCAATAATCAAAAATAACAAAAAAATATAAAACTAGGAAACTTAACTAACTGTCAATTTGCACACACAAACTTTAGTTTACAACCATATTCCCCAGCAACGGTGTCATTTTTGATAATGCTCAAATTATAACTTTCAATGAGAATGTAAGTGATTGTTGTCAATATAAAACACGACTAGGTTGGGGTCAAATCGCGTAGGGAATATGGTGTGAACGTAAGGCGTTTGCAAATTAATCAACTGATAATTAAATGTTTCCAATAATGGGGGTTTTATTTTAACAAGTAATTATCGGTCGCTTTAATCACTATTCGTAATCAGGAGTTTTAGAAAAACTAGAATTATGTTCACTAGGGCTTCAAGTACTTGAGAGATGTTACGGTGGTTCAAGGTTCTCACGTTAGGTAGGACAATAATTTATCTTTAGCAATGTTATGCTTAAATGTCTCTCGACCTACTTAAGCATTTAATTACCTAATCTTCTCGCACTTAGGGAATTTATATTCACTACCTAGATTTTACCTCAGGTTAACGAACCTTATTACAATGCTTATTATTAAACGGTGTATTTTCAAGTCCCTGTAGATAATTCCCTTCCCACTATATTTTCAAGTCATTAATTAAAACCTTAAAATTATCAATAAATCCTACCACCTTTTGAATCTTGAACACTTAGCACCTTATCCAGACCTAACCCTAGATCCTATAATTCAGGTTAAAGGAATTTAGCCAATCATAATGCTAAAATCAAAACAACAAGTTGTATTCATGCTTTGAAAGTTAAACTTACCAAAAGAAGAATAATAACTAGTGAATCACAGATTAGATAACAAAGGAAAAACCCAGAATAATGATAATGATCTCTTCAAAGTATTTGATTTTTCCATCCAATAAATTAGAGAGAAAATATCAAAAGTACTATCAAAAATCAATGTGCGAAACCCTCTAGAAAACCCCAAAACAAGGCTTTAAATAATTCACCCTAATTATGCAAACAAAATAATAGAATTCAAAAATCCCTCAAATAAGGTGACGATATTTGTGATAGACTCTCAAGAGGTTGATGACTTATCGAAATGTCGTCAGCTCCTTCTTTAGTTTTGGCTCTTCTAGTTTAAGGCTGACGACAAACTTCACAACTTATCAGCTTCTTGACAGCCTATCACAAAATGTCGTCAAAGCTCTACTTCAGTTCTCCTGTGCTGCCTCAGGCTGAGAATATTCTTGATAGCTTAATAGACCCTTGATTACTTATCACAAAATGTCATCATATCTTTCAACTTAAGTCAATTCTCTATTTACTGCTAAGGATGAACTTGATAACTTATCACAAGGTTGACGACTTATCACAAATATCATCAACTACACTTGTCTTTAGATTTCAACTTCTTTGCTTTCATTCTTGTTGGTTCTCTATCGTATCAGCTTAAACTGCAAAATTAAACATAAACCAATCAAAAACGACAAAAATTTCTTTAGACTTTGCAATTATTCTTAGTTAAAATCCTTAAATGTGTTAGTATTAGCTCACACATCAAAAACATACTTGGGTTGTTTCGGTTTTATGGTTCTTGAGTTCACCGAATTTTACTCCTAATGCTTTGTGAAATTTTGGAGAAACAAATTGAACAATTTACATTTTTTGTAAGATTTCATAGTGTTTAGAGATTGGAATTTGATAAAAATAGATGGAGTAGATGTTTGGAATGTCGAGTTTTGGATTTGGGTGTCCTATTCTATTTTAATCATGCATCAAGTTTGGGTTTACCCGCGACCCTTGACCTGGTAAGTCTATTTACGAGTCATGTATACGACTCATTACAAATTTTTATAAGTTATTTACTCCTTCTTTAAATACTTGGAATGTTGTCTAGATTCTAGATTAAGTAAAACTCAAGGTGACAAACCATAACCATATGTTACAGCTCATTATGAGAATCATATAAACACAAGTAACCACTTACCTGGATATGAATTTTATCCTAGGTCCTTATGATTCTTGCTCAAAAGTTGTAGTGATTAGGTATGACTTGTGAGGAATTCGTATGACCTTATTTTCTTTAATTTTTTGCTCTTTCTGTAATCTCTAACCCTGGACACTGAAATCACATATTACCCTATAAATTATTTTAAAAAAACATTGGTTGCCTCCTACGTAGTTCTTTATTTAACATCATGAAATGACATTTCTAAGTTGGTTGCTCAGACATCATCAACTAGACTCATGAGTTTCCTCACATGTAGTGCTTAATTTAACGTCGTTGCATGATACAACTCCCTTGGTTATTCAGAATTCACCAAGGTCGATCTCAAAAATAATGTTAAGTTCCTCAGTATTACCCATACAGGGCTTTAACCTTTGGCCATTTACATTGAATGAGTCTTCACCATTACTCTTAAATTTTAAATAACCATAGGAAACACTCTTGTTATGGTAAATAGATTATACCACCTCGATTTCAACTTACCTGGAAACAAGTGAAGTCTTAAGTTGTAGAGCAATACCTAGTCACTCTTCTTAAATATCCTTTTCTCAATTTTGCATTCATGATGTAGCTTTATCTTCTCTTTATATAGTGCAGAATACTTGCAATCCTGGAGTCAAAATTCATCCAACACATTTATATTATTCATCCTTGACTTTGCTCCATCTTGCTGCTCAAAATTCAGCTTCTTCCATGCCTATAGTGCTTTGTGCTTATGTTCAACAAGCAAGTGGTAGGCCTTCCATATATCAACTGATAAGATGAAGAACCTAAGGGAGTATTGAAAGCTATGAGATAAGCCCATAATACACCATCTATATTTCTTGACAAATCACTCCTATTGGCATTTACTGTCTTGGCCAGAATAGACTTGATTTCTATTTTTGACACCTCAACATGTCCACTAGTCTGTGGATAATAAGGTGTTGCAACATTGTCCTTCTTTCCACACTTCTCAAGCAGGCTCTTATATAGTCGATTATAAGAATACGACCTATCATCACTAATGATTGCACGTGGCGTGCCAAATCGAGAAAAGTTTATTTCTTCAAGAATGTTGTGACACTTCTTCCTTTATTATTAGGGAGTGATATTGCTTCCACCCACTTTGACATATAATCTAGTGCCACAAAAATATGCTTCCTACAAAAGGAGCTCACAAAAGGTCTCATGAAGTCCACACCCCACAGATTAAACAATTTTGATTATATAATATGGGTCATAGAAAGTTCATCGCACCTAGAGATATTGCCTTACTGCTAGAATTGGTCAAAAATTAGAGAAAGTTGATGTGCGTCCTTGTATATTGTAGGCCAGTAGTATCGAGATTGAAAGATCTTGTGGTCATTGAGGGTTGCTCCATTGTTACCCCCAAATGGTGAAACAAGAAAATCTTCAAGGATGCTGATCATTTCTGCTTTAGGGATAATCTATGAATAGTACCATCCACATAAATTCTGAATAAGTAAGGTTCATCATAGAAAAATTTCCTTACCTTATGTATAGATTTCTTTCTCTAGGTGATGGAAAGGTCTTCTAGGACTAGATCACTTGCTAGATAATTTTCATTATCTGCAAACCATGGAATCAAATCTTGAGAACCATCCAATATCTGCTTAGCTCAAAAACATTCATCACTCTCGAGTCCATCTTTATTTTATTTGCATAGCTTCTTCCTCAAGTCTAGACAAATGATCTGCAACATGATTCCCAGTGTCTTTTCTATCCTTGACCTCAAAATTAAACTTTTGTAGCAAGAGAACCCACCCAATTAGTCTAGTATTTTCATTATTTTATTCCATTATGTTCCTCAATGTTATATGATTAGTTCACACAACTACCTTTGTCCCAATCAAATAAGACAAAAATTTCTTAAAGGCAAAAGTACTTCTAATGAATCTTGTTTAGTAATAGTGTAGTTCTTTTAAGTAGGGTTTAATGCCTTGCTGGTATAGTAGATATGAGGAAGGATCTTTTTTTTATTGGCCTATTAAAATACCTAAGGCCACTCCACTACCATCACATAGAATCTCAAAGGCAAGGAACAATCAGGGGACACGATGATAGAAGTCGTCAGCAACTTCTCTTTTAGACATTCAAAGACCTTCAAACGTACTTCATTGAAATCAAACTTCACCTAATTCTCAGGAATCTTGCAAAGAAAATTGGAAATATTTGGCTAATCCTTACTGGTTGTTAGTAAAAACCTATATGTCCTAAAAAGCTTCAAAAGCCCTTCACAGAATTAGTGGAGGTGATTTTTGATTCACTTTAATATTAGCTATATCTACCTCTATACCTTTTTTGAAATCTTGTGCCCAAGCACAATACCTTCTTTGACTATGAAATGGCAGTTTTCCTAATAAAGTACCAAATTGCATTTTCCAAGTAAACTAGACACTCATCTAAAGAATCACCAACTACCAAAAAATCATCCATAAATACTTGGATGATGACTTCTACTAGGTTAGAGAAGATTGAAATCTTAAATCTCTTAAATTTGGCTAAAGCATTGCATAACCCGAATGGAATATGTCTAAATCTGAAGGTACCATAAGGAAAAGTGAAGGTTCTCTTCTCTTGGTATTTAGATACAGTAGTGATTTGGTTGTAGCCGAAAGACCTATCCAGAAAACAAAACAACTCTCTATTTGCAAGTCTGTCAAGCATCTAGTCCATAAAGGGCATGGAAAAGTGATCTTTCTAATTCCAAGCATTTAGTTTCTTGTAATCCAGGAACACTCTCCATCCTGTGACTAGCCTTATTGTCACAAGCTCATTTTTCTCATTAGGCATAAGAATAATATCCCTTTTCTTCAAAACACATAGTACAAGACTAACCTACTTGCTTTAAGCAATGGGATACACTACACCAGCATCTAGCAATTTTATTATATATTTTATCACCACCTTCCGCATAGAAGGATTAATTCAACTCAGATGTTCAATACTTGGAACACAATCCAGTTCAAGTTGGATGTTATGAGTACAAAGACCAGGTAGGATACCCATAATATAATAGATCTACCACTTTGGTTTACATCAAGTCAGCAATAAATGATTATTGGAAAGTGTTGTCAGCCTCTAAAAATACATATCGCAAATAAGAAGGAAGGGCCTTCAACTCTAAAATGGGTGGCTCCTCAACAGACGGTTAAGCAGATAGAGGGGTTGTATTTTTTAGATCTAAATCAAGATTCATAGGTGTAAACATATAATAACTGCTCCTATAAAGTGCACATGCCATCTTATCATAGTTACCAATTCTATTACTATCAAAGTTCATAATCACTACTGCTAAAAGTTAAACAACCAATATTTCATTAATAGTAATAACTACTTGAGTATTATCTCAATTAATTACCGTATCAAGATCATGGTATGAGACCATATTTTTATCAAAAACATAAATCACAGATAGTACCTTTAAATCACCCATCTATCACATGGATTAACAGAAATTAGATACCATTTTTTTTCATTGAGTCTAAACATAAGATCTGTTAACTCCATATTAATCAAATTTCATCCTATAGCTAGGAATGGCCTTTCAAAGATAATCAGACTAGAAAGTCTAATTCACAATCCAATATCAAAAAATCAGCAGGAAAGATGCAAGAAGCCACCTTTACCAATGCATCATAAATAATACTAACTGATTTCTTCACTGTCCATCCTGCCGTTACTAGTTTCATAGATGTGGGTTTAGGTACCCCAAACCCCAACTTCTTAAACACCACTAGTGGCATAATATTCATGCTAGCACCTAGATCACATAATTCTCTAGAAAAATTAGAAGATCTAATGGTTCAAGGAATGGTGAACACCTCTAGATCATTCTTTTTCTCTACCAACAATCTAATAGCAATAGAACTATATTGATGAGCTTTGTCATCTAGAACATAAGTGAATGTCCACTTCTTGATGACTAAATCCTTCAAGAACTTTGCATGGTCAGGCATTTGTACCAATTCCTCTACAAGTGGAATGTTAACAGATATATTCTTTTTAACATAGACATGATCTTCTAATATTTACCCTCTTCTTGTGTTTTTTTAAAAATCTGAGGAAATAGAGGTTGAGGTCTTGGGATAGACTTTAAATAGGATCCTCGGCCTTATCCTTACCATTGTTTTGCTTGCTACTATTATCAATATTAACATAATCATCTTTATTCATTGGATCGATCAAGTTAGGTACAGGCCGATCCATGATGGTTTTACCACTCTGAATGGTTATGGCATGACAATAATTGTCATTCTTTTAGTTCTGCTCTATATAACTAGGAAGGGTATCAGGCTACCTTTTATTTAATAAGGCCAATATCTGGCCATACTGCTGCTCTAATTGTTTGATTGTGGAAGCATGTGATTCAACCTTCTGATTTAACCGTGATAGGTCCACCTTAATCTCTTTAAGACCACTCTCTAGAATTTTTTATCCTTTGACTAGTTTTGACAACACTTCTTCCATTCAAGACTCAGTATCCCGGCAACCTAATAGGATGTATCTGTCACTCTTATCTTTGTAATCATCTTTGTGTCTCTAATCAGCATCTTGATCTCTACTCCTGTCTATATATCTATTATTATAATAATTCCAATATTGATTCCCTTTCCCTTGGGCTCTGAAATCTTCTAAATAGTGATCAAGATACATTTCTTCCTCTTCAGACTCAATCTCATAAGCACTAGAAGTAGAATTTTCTGCCCCTACTATATTTACTTTCATAGCACTCATTGTTGTAAACTGCTTAGTAAGAAGCCCAATGTCTGTTCTAATCTGGACAATATTTTATGCTACAAAATCATGAATAACTCCATAATCATTAGCTACTTCAATAGCATAAGTGCCTACACCTCTCACAGCATCTCTGGTATACCAATCCTAATTAGTCACAAAATATCATCCAGCATTTCTTATGCAACATCCCATTGGAGACAAATAAATGCACCTCCTGAGGTAATATATTTCCAAGGTTTAGGATCAAAACAATTGAGAGAAGATTCATAAAATTCTTGGTGAACTTATAACCCTATAAAAGAGAAAAAAGTTTTACACTTTAAAGTTTAGAGTATTTCTTGGGACTCAATGGGTAGAAGGAACCCACTGATGAATATTTCACATATCTTAAGTATATTCCTTGAGGAAATCTTTATGAAAATTAGACATGTTTGAAGAAACCTAGGTTTTTCTTAAGGAAGAAAGAAATTTCCTTTGTGATTTCTCTTAGGTGGAATTATTCATTATGCTATGAATTGGGGATTTATGTCATTTATATCACCCCTTGGAAAAGCAAAAACAATGTGGGTTTAGCTTATGAAGGAGTGGGGAAAATATATAAAATCCCTTAAAAAATCATGCTGTAAATTGGGTTCCCAATCTTTACGACTCACCTTATGACTCTTTGGGAGTTACTATGAGTTGTAATCTAAATTGTAAGATGGAGTCTAGGGTATAAGGCCCCTTATTGGTCAGACTATGACTTTCCCTTTACAACTTATCATGGTTGACTATGATCATAAGACAGTGTATCTGAAGCTTGAATCTTTGGTCCTTTATTGGTCATGCTACATGTCTCTCCCTATGAATCACTCGTGATGACTCATCAAGAGTGGTAATGGATTGTTACCTGAGTTATTTTCACATTAGTGTATATGCCCCTTAAGGGAAATTTTTCCTCACTTTTGACATAATAGTAAATTGAGGTGAGGCTTGAATTATTAGGAAAGTTAACTTTGTCTTCTATCTTTTGAAGGGAGCTAGATCTTGCAAATTCAGGGTATTGATTATACCCAATAGAGCCGAAGGATAATTATAATGATATTCTTATATACCTTGAACGGCTAGAGGATTATTGTGTTGATATGCTTATAAATCTAACAATGTCGTAGGATGATTAGGATGATATGATTATATACCCAGAAAGGCTAGAGGATGATTTTTATGATATGGCTATGTACCTGTTAAGGCTGAAGGTTTATTATGATAATATGCTTATATACCTAGTAAGGTCAGAGAACGATTATGATGATGATGGTTATAATAGTAATGGTTATGATTATGCTATTGATTATCATTATTGATTTGAGTTTGGATAAATATTATATTACTTGGATTTGTTATAGTATTATGGATTCTGTTGCATTCATCCTTGCATGTGTATTGCCTATATCCAGTATGCACCAATATTTATCAGCCTTATAGGTGTTATATTAAGAGTATGAATTATGGTGCATTGAATGTTGATTGAATTGTCTAAGTTTTTGGTGGGAGAGGTTCATTAAAGGCTTGGTTAGGTATTATTTTTTAGACTAGCTAGTTACTCAAATTTTTGTTGCAATTATTATTATTAGTTTTAGGCTCATTATTCTTGCTAGTTTGTGACAAATTTATTAAGGATTTGGTATTGATATTAAGGTATTATTCGGGATCTTTTATCTTATGACTATATTAATATGCATGATTGTCTCTTAACTTGACATATGGATTAGAAACGTTGATGTTTACTAGTAATAATTCCTGCTATTATTATGC
>NW_025873736.1:0-17133 GCF_002878395.1 Capsicum annuum | reverse complement strand
ATATATATATATATATATATATATATAGATAGATAGATAGATATATTAAGTTATGGTATAATTGTATATCCATTACATTATTTTTTAGATTGTATATTAATTCCTTTGCCATGTATACTTATATATATCCTACTTTTTCTCTTTATTCATATATTGGCTAGTGATATATGGTATAGTGTTGAGATTCTTTAGTATTGCTAGAATATGATAATTTATCCTTAATACATCGTTTACTATGCTAGTTTCTTTGTTATGCATTGGATAGTTATCCTTATTATCTCATTGGCTTTCTTATTTGGTATTTGACATTTGGGTCTAATTTTCATTCTATTTGTATTTTATATATATATTTGCATTATCTTTAGAGCTCAGTCATCAATTGGCTATTAAGTACTATGCATTTGGTACTTATACTATAGTTCTGCAGCTTGCAAATTATAGTACTAGTTATCATCAGTGTTGTGTTTGGCGTGTTGAAAAGCCATGTTTCAGAGACATATAGTGAGCTCTTGATATTGGCAGTATTACTTTTCTCCCTTTTATGAACATTACTAGTCTATATGTTGTATTCAGAGATTGTTGTATCTGTATATTTATTTAGTAGCCCATTTGTATCCTTCTTATGTTATAAGCCATTGTACTGGTAACACCAGGTTATGGGATTATCTTATGTATGTTAGACTTTTATTTCATCTATTCTGCACTATTTTTTTAACTCTTTTAGTTATTTGTTACTAGCAGTTTAAGACTACAGGGTTGGTTTACCTACTGGTGGATTATAGTAGGTGCCATCATGACCTAAGAAATTAGATCATGACAGTTGGTATCCTATTCCACATATCGATGTGTTCTTTTGATTAGTTTTAGGGTAATATAGTGTTTTCAAAGATTTACTTGAATTTGGGGTTTAGTCAGTTAAAGGTTAGGGCTTTAAAAAAACCCAAGATGGCTTTCAGGACATGATATGGTAATTATGAGTTCTTAGAGATGTCTTTTTAGGTTGAATAATGCGTAGTGGATGATTATGGAGTTTATTAATTAAGTGTATCCCTCGTGATAATGTTCATTAATGATATCTTGATATATTTCAAGCGTGAAATAGATGATGTGAAGCATGCTGAGAGATTAAAATTTGCTTGCTATATTTTTTAAGTATGATTTTTTATTGTGTTTCATGTAATTTTTAAGGCATATGATTACCAATGATAGTATTATGGTTAATCCGAAAAAATTTGAGGCAGTTTAGGGTTTGTCTAGGACTACACCTTACAAGATCTATAGTTTAGTTGGGTTGGCTTACTACTATAGATGTTCATGTTAGGTATTTATAGTATTGAAACTTCTTTAACTTGATTGAATTAGAAGAATGTTGCATTTGAGTGGTCTTATGAGTGTGAGGAGAGATTTCAAAAGCTCAAGAACTTAATATCTTTAGCACCTATCTTTACCTTACTTGTGGAAGGTGATGGTTTTGCCATTCATTACGATGCTTAAAAGGTTGTATTTTGTAGTGTATTGATGCAAAAGAGTAAGATGATAACAAATTCTTTAAGGTATTTAAAGACCCATAAGAGGAACTACCTTACTCATGACTTGTAGTTGGTGGCAGTAGTGTTGTTTTTAAGTTGTGGCAGCATTACTCATATGGAATTCTTTGTAAGGTGTTTACTTAACATTGTAGCCTACTGTATATTTTCAACCACTAGGATAAAATTTTATGACTACTCAGGTAGTTGTAATTGTTGAACGACTATCACATAATTATTCTCAATCATTGGGGAAAAGCCAATATAGTGGTAGATGTATTAAGAAAGAATACAATTAGTAGTGATAGTCATGCTTTATTTGTGTCTAAGTAGAATCCTCTGGCTATGGATGTTCAGTGTTTGGCAAATAGTTTCATGCGAGTCGATATTCATAAGGTAGTTAGAATTCTTGCGGTGTTGACGCATGATCATTATTATTAGAGTAGATTATGAATAGATAATTTCATTATGGGAATTTGTGTATCATTTATGATAATATATTGAGTGGAGAATCTAAATAAGATATTCTTGATCCAAAATGTGATTCAAGGATAAAAGTACAGATTTGTATTAGTAGAGTTGGTAACTTGACTAGGTTGGTTATATAAGAGGTTCATAGGTTGAGGTATTCTATTAATTCGGGTGCATCAAAAATGGATCATGACTTAATGTAGCATAAATAATGGTGCGAGATGAAAAAGGAAATCACGGATTTTATAACAAGGTATTTGGATTGCCAATAAGTGAAGTATAATCACCGAAGACTAGATGGCATGACTCAATGCATACCTATACCTAAGAAGAAGTGCGACCACACAATGTACTTCATGGTTAGGTTGCCTCAAACTAAGGGCAATTTTGACTCTATTTGGGTGATTGCTGATAAATTAACCAAATTAGCTCATTTTGGATAAGTAAAAGTAAACTACAATGTGGAGAAGTTTGATATGATCTACCTTCTAGGGATATCTCAGTTTGCATGGTGTGTTTCCACATTTTAGATAGAGGTACTCAATTCAGTTAACGCTTTTATAGATCTATTAAGAGAGAGTTAGGTACTAATTTAGAGATGAATACAACTTTTCACCTATAGAGAAATGGTTAGTTGAAGCAGACTATTCATGTTTTGTAGGGTACAAGCTTGTGTGATTCATTTTTTTGGTCAATAAGACCTATTTTAGTCTTTGGAAGAGTATTCCTGTATTAGTAGTTTTTATTCCAGTATCTAGATAATACTAATCGAGGCTTTGTTAGGGAGAAAGTATATATCACTAATTGGTTAGTTTGATCCTTTGAGGTAAGACCATGAGGTATATACTTGTTAAAAGATTGGATGGATATGGTGAGGTTGCTACATGATCAATTTTTTATGCCCATTGTTGACGTAGGAGTTATATAGGTTAGAGGGTTCATTACTTGGATGATGATAGGTGATCAGTTTTTCTTAAAGGTAAAATCCATGAAGGATGTAATGAGGCTTGGGAAGAAATACAAGCTTGTCGTGAGGTTTATTGGACCTTTTAAGATCCTTCAAAAAATTATAGAGGTAGCCTATAAGATGGCCTTACCTCTGAGTCTTTATGATTTGCGTCCAATTTTCTACGCATCAATGTTTAAGAAGTGTCACTTGATGGTTCTCATATGATTTGGTGGGATATATTGACTTGGATCAAAATCAATCTAATAGCAATTTTGGATAGGAATACTAGGATGTTAAGGTCCAAAAACATTAATTTGATGAAGGACTAAGATAAGCGTCCTCCAATTATTGAGTCTACATGTGAGACAGAGTCAGAGATGCAGAGTAGATACCCCTAATTTTTATATTCCAAGTACCTTTTTTGCTCATACATTTGAGGATGAATGTGTATTTAGTATTATTTGATGTAAAAACTTTAATATCAAATTTGTATTTATATGTAGTTTAATTATTCTACCCCCACCCCCACCCCCACCCCTACCCCTACCCCTGCCCATTAATATATATTTATGTTTATAATTTATCGTAGTAGATGGAAAAGTGTTGGAGCATTGAGGTGGTTGGTTGACTTTGACAAGATTTTTGGGTTTTTGAAGGTTTTGAGATTGATAGGTTTACATTTGATCAATATTTGATGATTTTGACGTTGTATAAGAATTCCATCAACCCTGTTAACTTTGGAGTGCCATTTTTAACATAATAGTTTTCTTGGTTTAGGTCTCGAGGCATTTGTATGGATATCGAGTCATTGCTTGAAAATTTACAAAGTTTATTCTCGGAAATAACTTTGTTCAATATTGAGTTCTTTTGTACTTGAAAGTGTAGGTGGCCTTACAGTCTTAATAGATGTCCATGTATTGTACCCATTGGGATTTTACAAATTGATGTTCTAATATGAATTTAAATCTAAAAATTCCGTTAGTGGAATTTATGAGTGTTTAGTTTAAACGAAGACAAATAACAATTCTAAATATGCCAGAGAATTCGTGTTTTGTGATTCATTTGAGGAAAATGTTCAAGAATTGTGATATTTTGAAAATTCAGTTTATATATACAGTTACACTCAAAATTTGATTCCTTCAGTTACTTGTTATAGGTTGATTTTAGCTATATTGAGTGTTTTGCCAACAACGCTAAGCTTTCTCCACGATTCCTAAAATATATATTTCTATAGTCATCGATCGATTGTAAAAAACATATGGTTTCTCTTTTGTGTCAACTACTTGATAGATGCTAATGGTGGTTCAAGATTCTCACGTTAGGTAGGACAATAATTTATCTTTATCAATGTTATGCTTAAATGTCTCTCAACCTACTTAAGCATTTAATTACCTAATCTTCTCGGACTTAGGGAATTTATATTCACTACCTAGATTTTACCTCAGGTTAACCAACCTTATTAAAACGCTTATTATGAAATGGTGTATTTCCAAGACCCTGTAGATAATTCCCTTCCCACTATATTTGATTCCTTTATCAAGCAAAGCAAAGCAGGTGTTCTCTATTATTTGCAACTAACAGACGTTAATTAAAACCTCAAAATTATTAAGAAATCCTACCACCTTTTAAATCTTGAACACTTAGCACCTTATCAAGACCTAACCGTAGATTCCATAATTCAGGTTAAAGGAATTAAGCCAATCATATTGCTAAAATCAAAAAAACAAGTTGTATTCATGCTTTGAAAGTTAAACTTACCACAAGAAGAATAATAACTAGTGAATCGCAGATTAGATCACAAAAGAAAAACCAAGAATAATGATAATAATCTCTTCAAAGTATTTAATTTTTCAAGCAAAGAAATTAGAGAGAAAATATCAAAAGTACTGTCAAAACTCAATGTGCGAAACCCTCCAGAAAACCCTAAAACAAGGCTTTAAATAATTCACCCTAATTATGGAAACAAAATAATAGAATTCAAAAATCCCTCAAATAAGGTGACGATATTTGTGATAGCCTCTCATGAGGCTGACGACTTGTCCATATGTCGTCAGCTCCTTCTTCAGTTTTTGCTCTTCCAGTTTAAAGCTGATGACAAATTTCACAACTTATCAGCTTCTTGACGGCCTATCATAAAATGTCGTCAAAGATGTACTTCAGTTCTCCTGTGCTACCTCAGGCTGACGACATTCTTTACAGCTTATCAGACCCTTGAGTCATTATCACAAAATGTCATCATATTTTTCAACTTCAGTAGATTCTCTATTTACTGCTGACGATGAACTTGATAACTTATCACAAGGTTGACGACTTATCACAAATATCATCAGCTACACTTGTCATCAGATTTCAACTTCTTTGCTTCCATTCTTGTTGGTTCTCTATCGTATCATCTTAAAATGCAAAATTAAACATAAACCAATCAAAAATGACAAAAGTTACTTCAAACTTCGCAATTATTCTTAGTTAAAAGCCTTAAATATGTTAGCATTAGCTCACACATTAAAAACTTACTTGGGTTGTTTCGGTTTTATGGTTCTTGAGTACACCAAATTTTACTCCTAATGCTTTATGAAATTTTGGAGAAACCAAATGAGCGATTTACGTTTTTGGTAAGATTTCATAGTGTTTAAAGATTAGAATTTGATAAAAATAGATGGAGTAGATATTTGGAATGTCGAGTTTTGGATTTGGGTGTCCTATTCTATTTTAATCATGCATTAGGTCTGGGTTTACCTGTGAACCTTGACCTGGTAAGTCTATTTACGAGTCATGTATACGACTCATTACCAATTTTTATAGGTTATTTAATTCTTCTTTTTTTTCATCGACAACATTCCAAGTATTCATCTAATACCCTAACAATTCTATTAGAATGTCCCTTTTTGAGGCATTATATGATAGGATGTGTAGATCTTTTATTGGGGGGTTTGATCTTGGAAAGACAAATTTATATTATTTAGATTAGGTTTATCAGGCTATTGAAAAGGTAAAGGTGATTCGGGATAGGCTTAAGGCTACCCAAAGTCGCCAAAAGTCCTATATAGATGTAACGAATAGAGACTTGGAGTTCGAGGTTGTGGATAAGGTATTCCTAAAGGTGTCTCCCATAAAGAAAGTGATACTGCTCGGTAAAAAAAGCTACTGAGTCCTCGGTATATTGGTCCTTATGTGGTTTTGTGGTGGATTGGTAATGTGGCGTATGAATTAGAATTGACTTCTAGTTGGAACTCTATTTATCAGGTATTTCATATCTCTATGTTGAGGAAGTACCGTGGTTATCTTTCTTTGATGGTTTCTCTAAAAGGATTTGATATCCCTGATTCTTTGTAATAAGAAAAGATACCAGTTAAGATATTAGATTGGTAGTTTCATCTGTTACAGACCAAGGATGTGGCCTCAGTTAAGGTTCTACGATGGGACCATAAGGTGTAAGAGGCTACATGGGAAATGGAAGCAAACATGAAGTCCAAATATCCGCATTTGTTTTCTACCTAGGATATTCATGCAAAAGGTCTGTGTTCGTGATCACATCTTTATTTTCAAATTTGGTTTAAGGTTGAATGGATATTTGATAAGGCAAATGAATCATGCTTGTATTTGACCTACCTTTTTCTTCATTCGGGGATGAATGATCCTAGTTGGGGAGACTAAAACACCCTGGCTTTGAGACCCTTATAAAATTTTATGGATTTCTATGTTCTGGACAACATACTACTGGTGGGTACCATTCTTAAAATAGGGTACGAGTGTTATTCCTTGGTCGTATGCTGACCAGTTTGGTTGGTACGTTTGATTGATTTCTGGAATAGGTATGACTTGGGTTGGTATATGTTGTATAGTTTTATACGGGTCGTTTTGTTTGGGATTTTCCTTCACTTGATCTGAGACTTAGTAAAATAACTTGGATCTGAGTATTAGTGGCTCAGCATGAGCAAAATGCCAAGGTACAAGTCGTACTATGGACTCTTATAGTGGATAGTGTTAAAACCTCTTGTAACACTTTTATACTAGGAGTATAGGTCAAGGGTACTAGTCTTATGCTTAGGTACGACTTGGATAGGGTAAATCATATATGTGACAGTGTTATGTCCTAGGAGGAGGCCTAGGGTACAAGTGATGGGTACAACTCATATTAGAGGGTACTATCGGTATTGTATAGTCGTACCCTATAACGGGATATTTATTCAGTTTAAGTTGGGGTAATCTGGACATTTCCCCACTTGACCTATTAAGGCCCAATGACTTCTAAAATACTTGGGAGGTTATTTTCCCTATTATTCTATTCATTAATATTTAGAAAACATTCTCTAATGTTCTATAAGGATTTTTGTAAAAGAAGGCTAGGTTTTCACTAAGGTGATCAATTTAAGGCTTGATCGGGTGATTTATCTCCATGATCATCATCCTGTAAGGCAAGATACTTCTTCCCTTATTTTTTGTTCCAAATAAAGCCATGATTTATACAATTTTTTCATGGCACATATGATTTTGGGGTTTTCAAATATGTGTTGTGTTTTGGTATTAAATGCTTGGTTATGGTTTTCCTATGTTTGGATAATTGGTTGCATAAGAATGGTTAATTGGTAAATAGGAAATTGTTATGGATACACAATGCCCTGAACATGTTTGATAACATGTCTATGATAATGCTTTTACTATATTATTGGTCTTTTAATGGAACTATTGCATGGTATGGTTTGGTAATGGAACCTTAAGTGGTATAATTGTAAAACCTATGTATATGGATTTGAACCCAATGATTCCTTGTTAACATATGTCTGATGATATATTTTATCGTGTGGGAATACCTTTAAATATGATTTGAGGTAACAAATATCTCCTAACTCAAAGACGAGTTGAGAATATTTCTATCGATTAAGTTTTAATGAACACTTCACCTACTGTCAACTTTAAACGACAATTACTCCATGTAGTTAATGAGTTACGTGGCATGCATTATACCAAAAGAAAGATATTTGACTCCTTTTTTGAGCATAACTGGTTCACCTTAATCCGATATTGAAGTAGAATATTATGCTCATTTTACATTGAAGTAATTGTCAGTAAACTAAGTGACGACTAAGTCATCACTTAGTAAGAATGAAATTTCAGCCTTAAAGTGATGACTTAGGTGATGATCCATCACTTATCACCTAAGTAATGGGCCGTCAACCTTTGTCGTAAGCTGAAGAATTTCAGTAATTTTTTTTGGTTTCATTAGGGGTATTTTGATCTTTTCTTCACTACAAAAACCTCCCCCACTATTTTAAATCATACACTATGTATTACAATCCATCTTCTATCAGTTTTTAACGCCTCAAATCCTCTACATTCTCAAGAACAAGGAGAAATTAGGGTTTTCATCATGGCAAGAATTCAAGCCTTTCAATCCAAGATTTCCCAAGAAAAGTGTAAAGATTAGGGTTCTATTCTTTAACTAAGAAACTTAAGGTACGTGGGTCTGTCCTAAAAACTATATGGGCATATGTTATGGTTTTATTAGGCTTTTGAAAGCATGTTATGATGTTTATAATAGGGGTTTGAACCATTTTTGTAATAGCCAAATCATGAAACCCCTTTCAATGATATATATATATATATATATATGTTACTTTGTTCTTGATTCCTCCCCTTAAAATTTAGTTTTACTTGTGTATATTTAAGTATGCGTTTTGAGTGTCGCAATGATTAAATTGAGAGCATGAATGACGAAACCCCTCTCAAGTGTTTTACTATTGTTTTGAACTTGTTATTGATTACGAATTGAACAGAGCATGTTTTCTAGTTTATGAATGTTCAAGGTGATAATGTAAAAAGTTATATGGATTGTTATAAAGGAATTGACCATCATATGTTAAAATATTTAAAAGGGAGAATCTTTGAATAAGTTTTACACATGTTTTGAAATAAGGAATCCCTTGCATTATTAAAATATTTTTTATGGTCAAATGACTGAGTTCATTAAAAAATCTAAAAAAGAACACTGTATGGATTATACATATGACTAGCAAGTCTTTGTATGAAGATACCAAATAGATGAATGCCATATCAGATTCAAAACAGACCAAAATACATATTTTACTTAGATTTTGAATTTAGAATTATGTATGTTTAGAAAAGGTAAAATAGGCTTAAGGAGTATTAGATGGTTACCCCAAAAAAGTACGAGTTGAAAGACTCAACGCTAGAAACCGTCATTTGCAGACATGGGATTATGGTACCCTGCTTTGTGATCTTGTGTACCTTGATTCATGTCATCCCGAATTTGGACTATCGTTAGGAGCCCTGCTTTGTAATCTTGTGCATGTTTATTTGATTAGGGATTTTTGCTACCTACTATGTGATCTTGCTTGTC
This sequence comes from Capsicum annuum, assembly GCF_002878395.1. NCBI lineage: Eukaryota > Viridiplantae > Streptophyta > Magnoliopsida > Solanales > Solanaceae > Capsicum > Capsicum annuum. The sequence goes on along the minus strand of NW_025873736.1, from coordinate 7,829 downwards.
CCCTTTGTAGATACTCTAATTCATGCATCAAACTTGAATTAGGGGCTTGGACGCTGAGTCAAGGGAGGAATCCATATATCTCATGGAATTACAGATTGTAGGATGTACCATTTAGCTTAGAAGAATAACAAAGAGTTGAGTCATGATTTCAAGAAAGTGTTCTGAAATTTATCAAATTACGCCCATGTATTTTCAAATATTTTAAGATGATATGTTTAATAAAATTCTCTAAAAAATATTGTATAAAAGTTTATTTTGTTTTTGTATTAATCTATGTACCAGTACATTTGTATTGACCCCCTATATTTCAGTATCTGAGGATCAGTTCTATGGTCCTTCTAAGCAGTGTATCATTGTCAGATGATTGTAGTTGGTGAGCCTCCGTTATTTTGTAAGGCCTTGTCTTATGTGTTAAGTTCATTATTTTTAGTTCATGGTCCGACTGGAGGCCTTGTACCAGTTTCAAATATATATTTCTTTCAGTTGTTAGTAGAGATTTCACAAACTTGTGAAGATGGTTTTCTATTTTGTGGAACTTATGTCGTGTTATTTTTTTATATAATTAAATGACCATGTTTCCATTTATCTTGTTTCTGTAATTTAGAGTTTCTGAATTATGCATATGATTTCCACTTAGAAGGGCTCTTAGGCCTTCATGGTTTGGGATCCTCGTTGCGGCTAGACCTCAGTTTGGGTCATGATAAACATGGTATCAGAGCATTGTTCATGGTCCTAAGGTGATTGCGAAGTCATGTCTAGTAGGGTCTTACTTATGGATATGTTGTGCACCACACTTATAATCATGAGGCTATCAGGAATTTAGGAGTTGTTTCTTATTCTTTCATAGTCAAGTTCATGTATAGCATCATCTATAAGAAATTTATCCAAATTCCTTACTTATTCTAATTTCATGGGCCATGCCTTATTGTCGAGGCGATACAAGTCTAAGAGTTTAGTTCCCCTAGTAATGCAGTTCTTTCTGATTGAGTTACCCATAAAGTTATGAGATAGCACAAGGACTTGAGAAAAATCATTATTCCTTCAAGGTATATTAATTCGAGTATATTCCTTTATCCTGGTGAAATCATGGTTTTTGGCATAAGGTATGAAGTGTATTCCATCCCCCTTTCATGCATAAGGAGAATAATATGTAGTGAAATGTTTGAACTGTATTTCCACCCGAGTAGTAGTATATGTAAAGTGTCATGACCTATTGGTAGTGTAAAGGTCCAAAAGTTGCTAACATAAAGTAATAAGGTTAATAGTCAAAGTGAGGGTGACTTTTGCATAAATAAGTAGTTTTAGATGTATAACCCTTTATTTGAGGGGTGGTTTTTCTTGTTTTGTTAGTTGGCTGATGTTATAGAAAGATTTATAGATTGTATAGTAGTTTGTGATGGAAGTGTGTGTCTATGATTATTATTATTTTAAATTAGGGAAGAAGCCTAGAGTGGATAGTTATGGTAGTTATAGAACTCAGTTATAGGTCATGGATAGAAAGGGGTAGACTAGTCAATATGTTATGGGTAAAGACTCATTGGTGTTTATGGAATTTAGTGATACTGAAAATGTATGCATAGGTAAGTAGACTTAATGTGAGAAGGCATGTAGGTGGATTTTTAGGTATAGTAGTAATGTCATAGAGAGGATGTGATTGTAGGTAGTAGTTAAGTGAAAATCCCCAGTTTGATGGACTAGTATAGTATGGGGCATGCTTTATCTATGGTATGTGATTGATTGTAGAATATAGGCTTGAACTTTAGATTTGGGTTGTGGTGAAAAGGATTGTAGCTTAAGATTAATGATGTATTTTCTTTGGAAAGAATTAATAGGCTTGATCTGATTGATGATAATTTATGAATAGTTTAAGTGGTAATTGTGAGGTATATGTGTGCATGAGGACTAGCATTAAAATGATGAATTATGGTTGAATCATTAAATGGATAAGAGCGTAGGTATATAAGAATAAGTTGAACCCCAGGTAGCATGTTGTTAGATAAGGTTTATATATGTATAATTTTCTTCTGTACCTAGTTCATACTCTTGAATACTGTAGTATAGAGAAGTCTGGGGAGTTGTTGTATAATGTTCATTTGAGTTGAATTTAGGAAAAATAGGTAGGCAATATGCGTCTTTAGTATAGTTTTACAAATGTTGTTAAGTTGTGGGTTATGTGATTAGAGGTGTAATGTTAGTATTTTAAGGAGTTGAAGATGGAGTGTTAAATGTTTAGAAGCATGGATACCCATGCCCATGATAGTGTTAGTCATAAGTCAATGACTTTGGAAGTTAGAGAAAGCTATGATTAGTGTCCCTGAAAGGAATGCCCTAGAATGAATCTAGTGTCTTTACATTAAAATTATTTAGGGGAGTCTAGCATTTATGTTCATGTTGATACCCCTTTGTGTTGAAAGTCGTGGGTAAATCCTCAAGTTTAGAAGTGTCACTTTGATCTAAGGGGGATAGGACGGATTAAAGTAGTTCCTGCATTTTCTTGTGTTGTCAAGTTTCAACTAAGAATAATGATAAATCATTACTATTCAAGCAAGCTCCTCCTACTTCAATTTGAATGGACATCTGCCAATGTTTTATGTATTGAAGACCTTCCTATGTCAAAGGTTTGATTTCTCTATGTAACTCATGTTATGTTCTGATCTACAAACTAGAAGCGAAAATGTCCCTTAGTGATCCATTATTCCAACTATCCAAGATCTATGTTATGTTGCTCATGAACCATAAATTTGTGTCACAAATCATTCTTGGTTCTAAGAAACTATGTTTTTGTATGTTACTGATTTATTTTAGGTCAAGATTAGCTAAAATGAAAAAGTTATGCGAACTAATGACTATTTCAACTCTAAAAATAAGAAGGGATAGCTTCGAGTAGAAGTCCCTGCATCAATCATTGGCTTCATGAATTCCAAACTTATTTTATACGACTCGTAATTTAAGCATTCATGTTTCTCACTATAGTCTGTCCTAAGCACTCATACTATGTTGCATTTATGCCAGATTGTCTCTCTACTTATGATCCCGATATTTGATATATCAAGTACTACGTGATTGTATCGTATCTTTACCTCATGTCCCACCTTGATTAGATCAACAAACATGGGTTATAATTGAGTAGTATTTCTCCCATTCATGATGCTTATGCTTGGGTCCATCAATGACCCTCTGTATGTTAGTATGATGCTGGTTATGGAAGCATAGTAATATTTTAGGTAGGTGTGTAGATGTTCTTGAAGTTAAAAATTTTGATGTGATTTCTTGAGCTAACGTTATAGGAGATGGGGGAAGAAGGATATGAATATTCTTCACGTGAAATAGTTAGGAAGGAATTACGTGGCAAAAATCATTGCGAGAGTAATTGAATTTGCAGGCCAAAATGGAGAGATCCATGAAGTGGGTGTAGTAATTATAGGCTTGGATATTGTAATTGATGAAAATGAAAACCAATGAACTGTGTGGTTAGTACTCCTCAATTGAAGGCATGTGGTTATTCGATTATAGTGCTATGATAGAGAAGTATTTTTAAGGGGATGTAGACTATGGGATCCTGTAGCTTAAGCTAGCATCTTTTTACTCATTTATTTAGCTAGGAAATTATAAGATTGAGATAATGAAATGTGGTATTCATTGTTGAAATCATAGTGGAGAAGCCCCGCAAAAAAAAATTAAAAACTAATAGGCATATTAATTGGGGTAGAGAATGTTTCTATTATATTCTTATATCTCACGAGAATCTCATCTCATATCTTGTACCAATCTTAATTAGGCCGAGGGTTCTTAGGAAAATTCATGCATTTCAATGTAATGATCGTATGCCATAAAACACTTGCCAAGATCATGTCAATGTCAAGTTTCGCTATCGCAAGATTTTTGCTGACACAATTTACTTCTCAATGTCATGAATCTCTTTTTGAATGCCTACATATGTTTCATTGAGGAAAATAAAATTCCTAATGTGAGATTACGACCATTATTCAATACTTCCATAGCTTCAACAAAATCCTACCCATTATTCGAGGACAAATGATTCTAAGGTGGAGATAGTGTAACACCTACATTTTTTGGGCTAGAATTCAAATCATCGTTCCTAAGCGTCTGAACTCGAACCCAATGATTCCTTGTTAATATAAGTGTGTTTATAAATTCAATTGTGTGGTAATACTATTGTATATGAATTGAGGTCTCAAATATCTCCTAACTCAAAGACGAGTTAAGAATATTTTTATCGGTTAAGTTTTATTGGGTGCTTCAGCTTGTGTCAACTTTAAACAACAATTCCACCATTTTCATATTGAATTATATGGCCTATTTATACAAAAAGAAATATCATCAACTCCTCTTTCCAAGACAACTGTTTTCACCTTAATAATCTATCGGAGTAGAAAGTAATGCTCTGTTTACTATGAAGCATCTGTCTGTCAACTAAGTGACAACTACGCTAATAAGTCATCACTTAGGTAATGACAAAGCTAACGACCCATCTACTAAGTTATGACCCATCATCTGTAGTTGTCAACCTAGGACAGTAGGGGAAATTCTAGCCTTAAAGTAGTGACTTAGGTGGTGAGCCATCACCTAATTGATGGGCCATCAACCTTGGTTGTCAACTGAAGAATTTCTGCAATTTTCTTTGGTTTCTTTAGGGGTATTTGGTTTCTTGATTTCACATGTTGTGGATTGTTCAATTACATGTTTGGAAGCATGAGATAAGTATTTTACTATTGTGTTGAACTTGATATTGATTATGACTTGAAGACAACATATTTTCTAATTATAATTGTTCATGGTGACAATGGAAAGAGTTGCGTGGATTATTCTAAAGGAATTGACTATTATATGCTGAAATATTGAAAAGGGAGAATCTTTAAATAAGTTCTGTAGATTTTTTAAAATAAGGACTCCCATGCATTGTTTAAAAATTTTTGGTGGTCCAATGACAAAGTTGATTGAAGAATCTAAAGAAGAACATTGTAAGGCTTTGACATACAACTTGCATGTCTTGGTATGATGAACTGAATTGATGAATGTCATAGCATATTAAGAACATACTAAAATAAATATTATACTCAGATTTTGAATTTAGAAAGATGTATGTTTAGAAAAGGTAAAAAAAATGGGCTTAAAGAGAGTCAGATGGTTATCCGAAGAAAGTATGAGTTGAAAGACTCAACGCTAGAAACCGTGATTTAATGACACAGGATTATGGTACCCTGCTTTGTGACATTTTGCACCTTGATTTATGTCATCCCAAAATAGGACTATGGTTAGGAGCCCTGCTTTGTGATCTTACGTACTACCATGACATGTTGATTTCAGTAGGGATTTTGGCAACTTGCTGTGTGATCTTGCGTGCCCCCCTTAAAGATACTCCAATCCTTACGGTAAACTTGAATTGGGGGCTTAGCCACTGAGTCAATAGTGGATTCCATATAGCCAATGGAATTACAGATTCTAGGGTTTACCATCCAGCTCAAAAGAATAACAAAGAGTAGAGTCATGATTTTAAGAATATGTTCTAAAAATTTTCAAATTATGCCCATATGTTTTCAAAATGTTTTTAGATCATATTTTCTTTTTGGATTGTTCTACGTACCAGAACATTTATATTCACCCCCTATATTTCAGGATATGAGGATCAGTCTTGGGGTCCCGCTGAGTAGTAGATAATTGTTAGACGATTAGAGTTGTCAAGCCTTCCTTATTTTGCAAGGCTTTGTCTTACATCATGATTTCATTATTTTTAGTTCACAATCAGTCCAGGGGCCTTGTCCCGATTTCATATAGATGTTGCTTTCAGTTGTAATTAAAGATTTTGCAGAGTTGTATAGATGGTTTTGATTCTCGTTGAACTTATGTCGTGTTTTTAGTTGATAAAATCAAATAACCATGATTCCATTTTTTTGTTTTCGTATTATATAGTTTCTGAATTATGCAAATGATTGCCAGCTAGAAGGGCTCTCAGACTGTTATGGTTCAGGATTCTCATCACGGCTAGGGCCTCGGTTCGGGTTGTGACAATAAATGGTTTAAATTTTTTTGAATGGTTAAATGGAATGGTTTGGTGGTCATAGTTATGGTTAATTAAACGTCCTTGTGGGGTTCAATGGAATCCCCAAGGAAACATAATAATAGAACACTTGTGGGGTACACGAGAATCCTCAAAGTTAACTTGATAATGTAATCTATGGGTATATGGGAATCCCTTTACATAAAAAGGTTGGTTTGGAAATTGCTTGCAAGGTATTTTTGGAATGACGATATCACTTATTATAGACTTAGTTAATAATATTGGAATAATGGTTTGGTTGGTTGGAAATGGTTTTAATGGAGAAATAATGGCGCGGTGTGATAGCTAAACATGAAAGTGCGAGTCCAATGGACGAACAATGGCAACTCATGTTTCCCGACATGGGGTTGGTCATAGTGACAATATATGATACTATGAGGTACATGAGAAACCTCTAAGTACACTGTACATATGTATCATGGAGAGCGAAGGGAATTAGGGAATACCCTATTCTTATGGTATCTCTAGTTTCTGTGGCTATACACATCGGGGCCTATTCAAGGGGTTACACTGGACCCATATAGCCCATGGGTAGTTCTAAGATGGTTAACATACACATACCTAGGTTAATGGTTTTAAGGGCATACGAAACTCGGTTCCCTTTCCTAACATGGTTATACATATATGTATTGATTTTAAACATATAATTGGTTTATTGGATGGACTTATTTTATTCCTATCCTAAGTACTTGCTATCTTTTACCCACTAACCCATTCTCGGGCGGTTGTATCCCCATGGGATGCAGGAATCGATAGTTCTACTTCTCTTACTTAGTGATCAGATTTCGAGATCAGCTACTAGATTAAAGTGGTGAGCTTTCATATTCCTAAAAGTTCCATTTCATCTTCATGGATGTTTTTACACACTTAATTTATTTATGGATATTGGTTTTGAATATGATTATGGGTATGTCCTAATCGGATATTGGTTTTATTTAGGCTAGAGTCTTTTGTGAACTACTATTGGTTGGTATGGGCAAGATGGGTATTGCGGTCATCGTTCGTATTGGCATTGGTATTGGGGTTGAGACAGTTGGACTAAATTTCTCAATGTTCAATACTTTTATATTATGTTATGGAACTTATTTTGGTTTATAGTTTGGTTTGGTATTGGTTAGCGGTTGGGTATCAGATGATTGTACTTATTTAGGTGGTCACGGTTATAGAAATATCCCATAGTCTTGGGTTACACAATAACTCTATCTTATTATACATTCGGAATTCACCCGACTAAGGATATGCATAGGTTGGTTGGGTTGTGCATTAGGGGTGGTTTCCAGTCTTTTTTGAATTTGAGATGCTCATTATGATAAGGTCCCGGGTCGAGTTGGGTCACCAACGCAGGCCCCCCTTATCCTTAAGTGTACAACTAAGTAAAGCATAATTCGAACCACTGTCATTTTCCATTTTCCATGATACTACTAGAAACCATCCATGCCAAACCACACTTTAGTCAATCTCCCATTTTTGTACATGAACTGTTACCATATCTCAACATCTTACTCCATTGCTGGACTTAAACCAATATCATATTTCAATATAATAGGTAATAGTTGGACTCAAATTAGTAATTATATAGTCAACATTATAATCGATATCGTGAATCAAACCAATATATATCATTAATTTCATAATTACTATCCACACTCGAACCGGTATTTATATCATCAATATCATCATGGCCAATATTTGGACTTGAAATAATATATATATATACATATATATGTATATCTATATATAAACAATATAA
>NW_025873735.1:0-2659 GCF_002878395.1 Capsicum annuum | reverse complement strand
GATGCAACGGGACTTGAAATTTTACTACATTCTCCTTTTTCATCCGATTTTATCCTTTTCACTGATTTTTGAAATTTTGTGAGTTTGGGGGTTGAAGATTTTGTCAATGCTTTCCTTTTCATTATTTTCACAATCTTTTTCGGACCGTTACGGTGCTTTGATCTCACCTCTTCAATGGTAACACCTTTCTTAGACAGAATATTAGTAGGCCCCAAGTTAAATCTTCGTCTTGTGTTAAACCAAGACTAAACGATGGTAGTTCATCAAAAACTAAATTCTTCAATTGATTTTCTCTAATTGAACTACTACGATTTGCATGTTGAGCCATTATACAATAACTCGTACAATTTCAACAGAAAACAAAAAAATTGAACCCAAACAGACGAGTTTCGCAGATTAATATTGAAAAGAATGCGATCATTAGCTGGAACTAACTGAACAAAAATAGGGTGATAGGTGGCAAAAAAATAACGACAATAAACACCTTAACAGAAACTAAATGAAAAAAAATAACATTCATTAAATGAAAAAAAAAAAAAACTTACCTTAAAAAGTGGAGAAAATCTTTATCAAAAGCGTGGGAGTGATAGGCGAAATTTGAAAAAAAAAATGGAGGTTTGAAGGAAGTGAAATTGGTAAAGTTGAGTAATGGAGGGAAGTGAAATTGGTAAAGTTGAGTAAAAATGAGGATCTGAAAAGATGTGAGGAAATTTCACGCGCTTCTCAAAAATATTAATAAAATAATGCTAGTTTTGTTATTAGTTGTAATTTTACCGAACTATTGTTATTTTTTGTAATTAATATTTTAAGGTTGTTAGTTTATATAATTTTTTCTCTATGTTATTTATACTTTTTAGTATTCAGTTGGGCCCAACAATCCACCACCAACTATAGGCCCAACCTAATAAACTGGGCCCAAAGTGAGGCCCTACCAGCCATGATATTGGCCCAAACAACAAACCCAATGGTTATTAACAAGAAAAAAATTACATATTCGAGTATTTTTTATAAAACATTTACTGCTTTTAAATATATTTTTTATTTATTACTCAGAGACACCATTTTTAAAAAATATTTACCATCTATAGCAACTGTACTACGATCAAAGCAAATTATGTAGAAATATAGATGTCTTAGAACTTAGAAGTGTATTAAAATGTATTATACTTGTTTTGATTAAAAAAGACACTATATATCAAAAACGAATTATGTATACAATATAGATGTATTACACTATGTAATAAAAGTGAATTATGCATACAATATAGATGTATTAGAAGTGTTTTAAATGTATTACGGTAACAAATATACATTATGTGTTAAAAGTGAATTAAGCATGTATTAAAATTATATTGATATAAATGGTAAATATTTTCTAAATATTATATATTTAGATAAGTTTCCATAAATATTATGGGTACTGTTTTTCAAACCCCAAATATTAAGGGGGGAAATGAGTTTTACTCTTTTATTTCAAATTATATTCTCACTTGCTTACCATAATTTAGTAAAGTCAATTATGTTTGAATATTTATCTCTTGAACTTTGAAATCTGATTTCCTTATTATTATTATTATTATTATTATTATTATAATAATAATAATAATAATAATAATAATATGGTAAGTGAGTTAAGTAATAATTTGAATTTATTTTTGTTACTATAATTTTCAACATGATGAAGAGATTTGCTTTCAATTATAGTTTTTGGCTAGAAATTTATTACATTTGTGAAGAATCTTTGCTATAAATAGTTGTCTTATTTCATTTCTTATAAGCAACACATTTTCTTGAGAGTCTTATCAATAAATTTATAATTTTCTTTAATTTTTTTCAAAAGTTGAGTTGTGGCTGAAAAAGAGGCCCTAGGACATCAAAAAATTCTGATGGTCAAATAGAAAACAAAGATGACCAGTACACAACATTTTTATAGCGACGGTCAAATTTTATCTCTATTTTTTATTTCCTTCATTGGAATCTTTTGACGTCCTAGATACTTTTATTCTTCCATAACTCAATTTTTGAGAAAAGATAAAGAAAATTATAAGTTTATTTATTGAGAAACTAGCCTGAGCATGTGTATTTAGACATGCATTTCACTTAATTTTTTTTTTTGAAAATAAAAAAAACTAGTCTGAACAAGTTTTTGAAAAATTAAAAATATTTGAAGATCAGATTATGACTAAGTTTACCATCCAGTCCAGGAGCTTGGATACAACAATGGATCGTTGCCAATACCAAAGGCAGAATATGTTTATACTCTGTGGATTGAGAGGAATACGAGGTTGTTTGAGAAGCAGGAGGTTACTATAGAAGTTCCGGCAAAGAAACTTGCATCTGTCAGCATTATAAGGGCAGTGGGCTCTACAAAAATTTTGCTCAGTAAATGTTCCTACTGAGAAGTTATAGAATTAATGTATTGATTCGTTTTTTCGTTAGGAATATTATTTTCTGAGATGGATACGTAAGACTGTGAAGGTTATGTTGACCTATTGGGCGTTGTAATTGACGCTTTTGATGATTAATGAAAGTTACTAAAAATCCATGTCAAAACACTAGATAAAAATGTTCTACAAGTTTTCTTTTTTGAATTTTTATCGTAAGTGACAAAACTCACGATAAAAGAATAATTTTAATTATTTTTTTTGATAATTTTTTA
>NW_025873734.1:0-1524 GCF_002878395.1 Capsicum annuum | reverse complement strand
CCCCACTAAGTGGGAATACACTGGGTTTGTTGTTGTTGTTGTTGTTGAATTTCGGGGGTCAAAGTTTTGAAAACAACCTTTTTTCAAAATCAGATATCACTATTGAGTCCAAAACGTCGAATTTAGTCTAGTAGCATATTTCGTTTGCCTTCACAGGATTCCGAACGAAGTCCGAGGGTACTTTGCATTTTTAGCAAAGTTGTTGGTGCTGACATATCTGGTATGGCCGCTTCAGCGACCAAGGGAGCGCTAAAGCGTAGCCGCTTTAGCGGTCGAGGGCCGCTTTAGTGGAGCCCTGCCAGACCAACCCAGTACCGCTAAAGCGAAAGGTTGGCCGCTTTAGCGGTATGGGGACCGCTTTAGCGGTCAACCCCTTGTGGGTCGAACCACTTTAGCGGTGACCAGTGACCTTTGACCGCTTTGGCGATTAGCGGTGGTACAATATAAAAAATCTTTTTCTCGATTTTCTCCTGTTTTTGAGACTTTGAGCTGCGGTTTATAGAGTTTATGGACGAATTCTTCCATTTTCAAGCGTGCATAAGCTCCAAATCACTATTTCAACTATTTTACTTCGATTCTCGCCATCTAAAACTCGTTAAAATGTGATTTCAAAGGTGAAATTTGAGAATTTTGGCCCGAAAGGCCTAAAATAGTTTTTCTTCAATTTAAACCCCGTTTTTAACTCATTTTCACTTGGGTTTTCTCCTATGAATTCCTTTAATCATGGGTAATGTGTTTATGAACAAAAATTTCAATTTTAAGCCTTCTATTCGAAAATCCGTTTTGGAGGTCCGTTTAGACCTTGATTTGAAAATAGTCAATATGGTATCGTTGGCTTTCTTTTGACGCGTAGATTCTATATTTGTACGTTTTGGTTGATTCTGGGGTCGTTCAAGAGGGAAAAAGCTCTGCGTGAAGGGCTTTTGACTTGGATTTCTGTGTCACGGGGTAGGTTATGGCTTAACTTTTTCATATTGGGCTGGATAGTTAATATTTGTATATAAGAATGTTATGGGTATGGGTAATAATTATGAAAATAATGTTATTAATGTTGTGTGCCCGTGTGGAGGCTTATGTTGATATTATTGGTGATTTAAGATGATATTTTCTATGTGTCGCCCGTGTGGGGGTCTTATAGATATTGTTGGACTTGTGTATACGTTGCATTATTTTCCTTGTGTTCGAAATGCCTAAATTGGGGTTATTGTGGTATTGTTGATGCCTTGCTCACATATTTCACTCTAATGGTACATGACTTATATTGAATCATGGATGGTTGACATACTGAGTGGATTTTGAGTCCAAGTGCGTGTATATTGGCTGGATTTGAGCTCTTCCTACTGGTTTGGTTGTAGGCATTACATCCTCATATCATACTACATTCATAAGATATTCGTACTATTGTAAAAACACTGATTTTTGACAGAAATGAGACATTTTTACAAAAAACTCTGTCGTAGTCCACAAGTAGGAGAGGATATATGAATATTGAGATTGGAATTGAATATTGAGATAGTATATGGG
>NW_025873733.1:1419-3710 GCF_002878395.1 Capsicum annuum | reverse complement strand
CATTCTTTGATTCACAATAAATAGTGTAAGAATGGATAGAAACCTGTATAGTAAAATAACTAAAGCGGAAGCAGAGATGCCTTCACCGAAAACTCAACGGAGACGCCAAATTCAATCTCCAAACCCAAAGAACTCTTTTTTTGTTTGTTTGGTTATCTAAGTTTTCGCTAATTGTGTACGTTTGTTCTTCTTTCTGTTTCTTTTGGTCTCTTTCAATGTTTTTGCTTTTTGTTTTTCTTTTTTCTTTTTCCTTGTCCGTGTGTGGTGTATGTATAGTGTAGGTGGGTGGGTGTCGTGTGTTTGTGTGGAGGTAATGGGGGAGAGGTTGAATGGAAGTGGGAATTGTGGGGTGGTTTGGGTAGTTTAGGTTTCTTTTTTTTCTTTTTATTATTATTATTATTAATATTTTAAATAAAATAAAAATGATTAAAATCTATTTAAAACTAATAAAATATAAAATAAGTTAATAACTAGTCTTTAGAAATATGATTAAAATAATACTACAATCACTAGATTATTTATTAAAAGTTAAAAGAAGAAGACAAATATAATTTAGAAAATTTTATTTTTCCTAAAATATATAAATAAACAACAAAATAAAAACTTATTTAAAAATGTGCCTCTATTTTTGTAGTTTTTAAAATTTTTAAAACAAACTTTGTTAAACTAAGATAAAAATTGAAATATCTAACTTAGACCTAAAAAATAAAATACATGTATATATTTAACACTAAAAATGACGTAAAACATTAGGTTTTGGTCAAAAATTAGGTGTTTACACCTTCTGCAACAGTCACGCAGCTTCGCATAGTGATTCTATTGGATCTATTGGGTTGTTGAAACTTCAGTATGGAGGCACTCCATCTGGTGCTTCAATTCTCCCACGCCAATGCATCCACCATCACTTACTAGGCAGGCAAGAGACAGAGTTGATTCTGAGAGGATTTATCTTGTTCCATTTGCGAGAGGGTAAGATTTCTAAATATAATAACGTTTTTCATTTTTTCATTACTATATTATTATGCTCTATGAAATTACTGTTTGATCTTGTGCTGTAGGTTTAGGCCGGATGCTGGAGTTGGAAAAAAAACGCGAATGTACATTTCTCGGTACTTCAACAGCTACTGGACCAGCTGACAAAAGGTTCCAGAAATTGACAGGGAAAGAATGTTTGAAGAATTTAAGGTAAGGATTTAACTTATCGACTACTTATTAATACTTTGTTAGAATAAAAGATTTAATATTATATTTTTGTTATAGAAATTTTACTGGTGGGATGATGCAAATATATTTCTTATAAAGAGGAACTTTTTCATAAGATGTAGAGCCAGATTTAACGGTCTCTTGGATTATGCTCGAATCATATTGGTAAAACCTAAGTGGATTCCTGAAGCCGCATGGCAACTGTATCTTCGCCATTGGAGTAGCCAAGAATAACAATTGTTGAGGGGAAAAAGAAAGAAAGCCCGAGCATCTTTCAAGGGTGGCTCCCTACATACTGCGGGTGCCAGAAGTACTCTTGCTGTGCTGAAAAAAAATGATATGTAACTTTTACAGTTTTAATTATTTGTTTTTATTTATTTATTTTTTTAATATTTGAACATTGATAATTTTTTTCATTTGCAGAAAAAGAAAAGGGTAGGAAAATACCAACTGATGAGCTATTCGAGGAGACTCATCCGAGAAAGAAAAAGAACCAGACTGATGAAAATGTCTGGATTAAAGCTCTTGCAAAAGTTGTCCACGTAAGAAACAACCTTTGAATTTATGAATTTTTTTCTCAAAGTTGATATTATTCACTCATAACTACTTTAATATTTTTTGAGTTTTAGTATTAACTTTACTTTGAATATAGGACGAATATATGCGTCTTGTTGGTGAGTATCGTAGTAGTCAACCTCTTGAAAGTCAGGGTGACCCAATACCCCAACATGTAGAGGAGGAGTTATGGACAAAAGTTGTGGGTCCTGCAAATAGAGGTCATTTCTACGGATACCACAAAAAATTATTTGGCGATAATGTTATGTGTTCGCTCGGCGCTGCATACTCTAGCTCTTCAGTTGATAGAGAAACCATTGAAAGACTAGAAAATACAATTTCTAAACTCACTGAAGAGCTTGCTGCGTAGAGAGAGAGGTTTGCTGAACAGAGAGAGAGGTAGAAGAAGACGGAGGAGGCAACAACATCACAAATCAGGATGCTGCAGCAGCAGTTCAGATCTTTCATTCAGACTAAGGGGGTTATTCCTCTGTGTCCTGGTGATGCAGTTCGGGCTGCAAAAGGTCTAGGCC
>NW_025873733.1:958-1319 GCF_002878395.1 Capsicum annuum | reverse complement strand
AGACTAGAAAATACAATTTCTAAACTCACTGAAGAGCTTGCTGCGTAGAGAGAGAGGTTTGCTGAACAGAGAGAGAGGTAGAAGAAGACGGAGGAGGCAACAACATCACAAATCAGGATGCTGCAGCAGCAGTTCAGCTCTTTCATTCAGACTGCGGGGGTTATTCCTCTTTGCCCTGGTGATGCAGTTCGGGCTGCAAAAGGTCTAGGCCCCCTGGATGATTTCAGTACGGATGAGGATATGGAAGACGATGACGAATTCGATGATGATGACTTTTATTTTTTTTATTTATGCATGTGTTGTACTTTGAATTCAGATATTTTGTTGTTTGAAACTATTGTTGTAGTTTTTTGATACATAC
>NW_025873733.1:0-858 GCF_002878395.1 Capsicum annuum | reverse complement strand
TAAAACCGACCACAAGTGGTCGGTTTAATATTAAAATTAATTATTTAATTTAAGAAAAAACCGACCACCTGTGGTCGTTTATTTTTTTCCTAAAATTATTTTTATCAATTTTAATAAAATAATAATGAATTTTAAAAATATATATATATTTTTAAAAAAATCGACCACTTGTGGTCGATTTTTAAAAAAATACCACTACTTTACCACTCACACACTTTGATCGATTTTGTGGTTGGAAATTGGGGAAAACCGACCACTTGTGGTGGGTTTTATCCCTTTTATTAGTAGTGAGTTTTTCTTTAAATTTTGAACCCTCAATAAAAATCTTGATTCCAATTATGTACTTACGTTGATGTCATAAGATATATGAATATTATGCAAGAAAAAGTAAGCAGTATGTCAAGATTCACGAGGCTTTCTGTTTTTAGAGATACATAACAATATTCCAGAAGTAGTTGGCAATTTTGTTCTTTCTCCATTTTCTTGTTGTCATTATTATGTAATAGTGGCGCATGAGTCATGGCTAACCTCCCCCATGAACGTAACCATGTCACACACTGTCTTACTAATTTGAAATGTTTAATTAATCTCTCATCACGCCGCTACACCATCTAAGTTGACATATTTTGCCAAGCATACGCATAAGAAAATAATCTCTTAAACTTGTCTGATATTCTATTTAATTTGAGCTAAGTCTTGTTGTAATTGAGCACTCCAACTCATACCAACATTGGTTCAAATTTTGAAATGATTTTTTTTGTGTGTTCTCATTTGCTTACGAGGTAGTTAAATTGACCACACAAATTAAAGTATGTCATTTTCTTTAACTATACACATTCACCTCAATAAGCCTTAAAA
>NW_025873732.1:7402-8195 GCF_002878395.1 Capsicum annuum | reverse complement strand
CACATAGTACTAATCAACACATGAGCATCACAATTTTAGGGCTTTACATGAATTCACATGACACTACATACATGATAGTTATTTTTACATAAATCTTGCACTTAATCATGGCATAGAAACCTAATCAACATTATAATCATGAATACACTTGAATTCAAATTATGGAAAGGATGAAATCAAACTACTAGAAGTTCAAAAGAGCTTCTTAGACTCCAAGGGTAGAAGGAACCCTTGGATGAACACCTGACATACCTTGGTTGCTAAATTCTTGAAGATTAACGGCGGAATCTTAAGCCTTGAATTTGAAATTCAATCACCTAGGGTTTTTGTTCTTGAGCAATTTAAAATTAAGTATATTTTGCTCAATGAGGGCTAAATCTCGTATTTTAGGACAGAATAGGGGTGGGAAAAAGACCCAAATACCCCTGAGGACGTGGCTTTTTAATTACTAAAAACGGAACTATTGACGCACAGGATGACATGCCGCGTCCTTGGCATCAATGTAATAGCTGTAATGCCCCAGAAAATGGGTCTCGGAATGTCACATGGTGCTTGAGGCTACAAGTAGCCCCAAGCTAACCCTTTGAGCCATTTTCATTCAATTCAACATAAATCAACGGGGTTTCATAAATAACCCTCAAATATCAACAGAGTAATCATCACCCAAGAATAAAAGAATTTCAGAAAGATAACAAAATACGACTTATTAGTCAACTCCCAATATCTATACTAGTCTGACAAGCCTCTAAGAAAATCAATAAAACTAGCGAGCCATTGAGACATGCCTCAACTG
>NW_025873732.1:0-7302 GCF_002878395.1 Capsicum annuum | reverse complement strand
TAGCTTGGGGCTACTTGTAGCCTCAAGCTAACCCTTTGAGCCATTTTCATTCAATTCAACATAAATCAACGGGGTTTCATAAATAACCCTCAAATATCAACAGAGTAATCATCACCCAAGAATAAAAGAATTTCAGAAAGATAACAAAATACGACTTATTAGTCAACTCCCAATATCTATACTAGTCTGACAAGCCTCTAAGAAAATCAATAAAACTAGCGAGCCATTGAGACATGCCTCAACTGACTCATACTCAGTTATCAAATGTATTCCGTGAAACCAACATCAGAAATCACGTCCTCGGAACATGAGGACTCACCACAACAGAGGATGTAGAATAGCGTGCTCGAAGAATCACTGTCAAACCTGGAACTGAGCACCTGAACCTACATTCTGAGAAAATGCAGCCCACATTCGAAGATGTGGGTCAGTGCCATGGAAAGGAATCGAGTATATGGGGGATTATACAGTTGTATAAACATCATCATCATAAATATTTATAAGAAATATGTAGGATGTCTAAAAGAATCACAAAGCCGGAAGAAAATTATCATAATCATGAGAGGATGAAATAAGTACAATAACACATATGAGTCATCATATAATCTGCCAATCACTTTCAGTTCATCAAGAATATCAAACTTCATAATGTAAATATCATCTAAATCTTTCAAAAGAATAACATTCACAATTCCACTTTCAAATCACTTCACCATTCACCATAGACACAAGGAAACACACACACACTAGGAAATCCTATAACCGACATAAACTATGCGAGCTACATGGAGTCCAACGTACAACCCACATTAGGGAGAGCTATCCTATCGTTGCCATCGGAGTAGGACTATCGATATCAAATCCACACAAATAGTGATCACTATATAAGTCAGCCTCAGGCTCACTCCTACGGAGGCACGTAGTTCTAGAGAAGTAAGGTCACTTTATACCTCCCACTCGGTGCTAAAGATTTCTACCAGACTTAGATCAGATCATTTCAAAGATAATCCACAACAAAATAATTTTAGTAATATATAAATATACATCGGGAGCCATCATGCTTCCCATCTAACAAAATCAACCACGTTGTGGATTTCTTTCACACTCAAGTTCAAAACAACTCCATTAAGACCAAAAGGTCAAATCATTGAAAATATCTCAAATATTCAACATCAACATGCTTATAACACACACTTCCTCAAAAAACACAATTTTCGATGGGGATTCACGACCCAAATATCAAAATCATGATAAATATCATTCAAGATTCATGCTTTATATCTCCACACATGTAAATTCATCTTTCAAAATCATAAACATCAAGATTTTATAATAATCATCATAAGATATGGGTTCATGCTTCAAATTCATAAAAATGAAATAAAAATCATGTCTTTGTAAAGAAAATTACTTTTGGGCACAAGAACGAAAGAGACTTCTTGATGAAAAACCCCACATACCTTGAATGATGAAATTTAGATAGATACTCATTTTTGAGATGTTAATCGTGCCTTTGAATGATAGTTCTTGGAGTTCTTGAACTAGGAACTTGGAATCTTGAATAAATTTGCAGAATTAATGGTGAACTTTGGAGGTTCTTGAAGTTGGATGTAGGAGCTTAGGGTTTTCTTTTTGAAGGAATTTGATGAAATACAATATATAATGCTTCTAATAGGCTTTAATATAGGGTTTGGATGGATTTTGGGTGAGGGGAAATGATCAAAACGCCCCTAAAAATCAAATAATTCTCGAATCTATCCTTTGGTGGACTGTTTTGATAGTCTGAAGTAGATTAACCATAACGTTTTACTCAGATATCCAAATTGGATGAAACCAGTTTCATTAGAAAGAGGACTCTTATATATTTCCATTGATATATAGTATCTCACCTATATCATTGTGTACGAGGAGTTATGATCATTTGAAGTTGACCGAAAATTCACTTTTGATAGGCTGAAGTAGATCGACCATAACTTTTTGCTCCAATAGAAAAATTCGATGAAACCAATTTCATTAGAAAGAGGACTCACAGAACTTTCCGTTGATATATAGTAGATTACCCAGATAATTATGTACAAGGAATTATGATCGTTTAAAATAGAGCAAAAATACGCCAGGCCTCAGTACTTTTTACTGCATGTTTTACTGTTCACTACTATTCACAATTCGATCGGAATGTTCATACCTCATCGCTCGGGTGTCCGTTTTGGATGATACACATATCGCTAGAAAGCTTATCCAATACTCTACACAATGGTGGGTCATAATCTAAGACATTCTTCACAGAAAATTTATAATTTATTCTAGAAGATAGAACCCAACACGTTTATGCACAAACTTTCAACGAAAAATTTCTCGGGGTATTACATCATCCCCTCTTGAAAACATTCATCCTCAATAATGCTAGACATGCCAAGATTAGATAGGGAATAAAGTATTCTGCTGAAACCATTCGTTAGACTCATCATCACATCGTTTCTCACTCCGAATGCAACATAGAATGCATAAATTCGAGAAACTACAGCTGAACACATAATAAATTACAGCTGAACTGCTGCAACCTTTATCAAAAGTGCATGATTTAGGAAAGAACGGTACCTTTGGCATGATTGTAGTTTGCATAAAATAGGTGCGGGTACTTGGATCACATATCCGCCTCAGCTTCCCAAGTTGCACCATCAGTAGATTGGTTTCGTCACAAAACCTTGACCAAGGGAACTTCTTTGTTCCTTAGTCTTCAAACACTGAAATCAAGAATCTCAACAGGAATCTCATCAAAAGAAATATTTTCTTAAATGTCAGCACTCACAGAGGAATCCACTACCACAGCATCGCTAATATGCTTTCTTAGCATGGAGACATGAAATATTAGATGAACAGAGGACAACTCGGAAGGTAACTCGACCTCATAAGCTACCTTATCAACACGGCTAAGAAATTTGTAAGGACCAACATAACGAGAACTAAGATTCCCCTTCTTTTCGAATCTCTTCCCCCCCCCCCCCCCTCATGGGTGAAATTTTTAGATACACTAGGTCACTAACTTCAAACTTAAGGTCTCTCCTTCTAATATCCGCATATGACTTCTGATGGCTCTGCGCAGTTTTCAACCTTTCCCTAATCAACTTAACTTTTTCCATAGCCTCAAATACCAAATTAGGACCACTCACAGCCGCTTCACCCACCTCGAACTAACCTATGGGTGATCTACACTTCCTCTCATATAAGGCTTCAAATGGATCCATGCCAATACTAGAGTGGAAACTATTATTGTAAGCAAACTCTATCAATGGTAAGTGATCATCCCAACTTCTCTTAAAGTCAAGTGCACAAGCTCTCCACATATCCTCTAAGGTCTGGATGATCCGCTCAGCCTAACCATCAGTCTGCGGATGAAAATCAGAACTCAAAAGCACTTGGGTACCAACACCCTTTTGAAAAGCTTTCCAAAATTGCGAAGTGAAATGAGTACCCCTATCCGAAATGATAGACAAGGGAACTCCATGCATTCTAACTAGATCATTACGTACAAGGAGTTATGATCATTTGAAGTTGACCCAAAAATTTGCTTTTAATAAGGTGAAGTAGATCGACCATAACTTTTTTCTCCGATAGACAAATTGGATGAAACCAATTTCATTGGAAAAGGGACTCACAGAGATTTCCATTGATATATAGTAGATCACCCAGATCATTATGTACAAAGAGTTATGATCATTTAAAGTTAGAGACAAAATACGCAAGGCCTCAGTACTTTTTCCTACATGTTTTACTGTTCACTACTATTCACGGTTCAATCGAAATATTCATAACCCATCGCTCGAGTGTCCATTTTGGATGATCCATATATCGTTGGAAATCTTATTCGATAATCTACACAATGATGGGTCATAATATAAGACATTCCACACAAAAAATTTATAATTTATTCTAGAAGATAGAACCCAACATGTTTACGCACAAAATTTCAATGAAAAATTTCTTGGAGTATTACAATAGCCAACGCACCGTATGAGTCTGCATCGAGTCAGCATCGGTTCACATCCAAGGAAAAAATTGACCGATGTAATGACCGACGTGCCGCGCCGAGATAGCATCGATGCACTATTTTTTATTCCTAAACATTGTTCAAACGAGGTCTAAAAAATATATAACTCATCTGGGAACACCTACTGATATTCCTGATTATGAATCAATCTAAATATCAATACTTTAAGGTCATAAGAGTTATGAAATAGAGTTGCCAACTTGCAAAGGCCAAAATAATACTAAGTCTGAATACTTAGCTAGAATTTTCTAAGTCTAGGATCTCTAAGCGAGCTTAAAAGACTGAGTTGAGCTTAGGATTTTGCGGGGTATTATAGGTTCTTTCGTTCCACTACACTATTTTGTTGAGGAAATCACGGTGTGGAGAAGTGCTGAGAGTATCTATTTTGTGCATAATACTCTTCAAATGCCTTATTTTTAAATTTTCTTCCATGATCACTATGAACGTCGGTAATGAAGTGCCAACCTTCTCTATGTATTTATCCATAAAAAATCTCAAATTTTGTGAAAGATTCATATTTATGTGAAAGAAACATAACCCAAGTAAACCATGAGCAATCATCATCTATGATAAATACATATCTTTTTCCACCAATGCTTACGGTCTTGGTGGGACCAAACAGATCCATGTGGATTTTTTGGAGAGGCGTGGTAGTAGAGATAATGTCTTTGGATTTGAAAGTTGTTCTAGTCTATTTACTCAGTTGATAGGCATCACAGATATGATCCTTTTCAAACTAGAGTTTTGGCAGACCCCAAATCAAGACTAGACA
This sequence comes from Capsicum annuum, assembly GCF_002878395.1. Taxonomy (NCBI): domain Eukaryota; kingdom Viridiplantae; phylum Streptophyta; class Magnoliopsida; order Solanales; family Solanaceae; genus Capsicum; species Capsicum annuum. Next base: position 2,482 of record NW_025873732.1, on the reverse strand, counting down.
ATCTCTCAATAATGTGCATGCTTGAATGTCGGAGCTTCATATGCCATAACTAAGCATCATTGATATACACAGTGAGGCAGGTTAAGGAAAAAAATTAGGACTATTTAAAGCATAAATATTATTAATGCGTTTACCGAGAAGGGAGATATTTCTTTTGTTATGTTTGATAGAGCAGTTTCAACTTTTAAGAGAACTCCAAATCCATCATCATATAGTCGACTGATGCTAAGCAGGTTGTATTTGAGTCCGTCTACTAGGTATACTTTGGTGAATTTGCATAAGGAGCTGAGTCTCACTAAGCGGGATCCAATGACATTGCCTCTGGCATTGTCACCAAATCTAACTGGCCCCGCATCTACTTTCTTTAGGGAGTAAAAGTTATCCTTATTTAAGGCCATATGTCTAGAACATCCATTGTCGATGAACCATATTCTTTTTTTCTAGCTCTGGCAGACCTGTTCCTGCAAAATAAGAAAATTAATTTTTTTTAGGTACCCTAGTGGTCTAGTATCCTTGTGGGTTAGATTTTCTTTCTTTGGGCTATCAAACCTACACACTTTTAGGCTTATGCCTGCAGCTATAGGATTTGTGCTCTCTCTGTCCATAAATAAATTAAACGGGTTTTTGAGAGGAAAGGGAGGTCTTAGCTGATTTTTAAACAACCCTGAGAAGGAACTCGAATTCCTTTTGTAAGAGTTTGCTCCTATGAAACTATAGCTTGGAGATTTTTTAATATATTTCAATTTTATTATTGTGATACCAAGCTCTTCATGAATCAAGTCAATTTCAACTTGACATGCTTCAATTTCTATTTTCCAGTTTCGTCGTTCCTCTAAAAGTTTTTGTTTAAATTGAGTTTCACAACTTTTCTTCTATTGAGAAAGCTTGTTATATTCATCTATGAATTTTTGAAGTTCATCGGTTAACATATCCAGATTACAATCCAGAGTACTACAGTTATGATATTTATGTGATCTTTCCTCACTGGATTCACCTGTCGCCATAAAGCACATATTGGCAGCCTCTATTTCTTCTTCAGTTTTATCTTTATCACTCTAGGCTTCAAAGTTTTGATTTTTTCTGGACTGTCATCGTCTCAATTCTGGGCAGTTTTGTTTAAAGTGTCTAGGACTTCCACAATGGTAACAGAGATTATCATTTTTGGTGGAGTCATTATTTTGCCTCCTTAGGATCTTTATTATCTCTGTCTTGTAATCTGTCTTACCCCTCAATTTATAAGGGCTATTCCTTCACTGTTGGCATATTCCAAAATATCCTTCCTTTGGTTGGAGAAGTATTGAAGGCTACTGTTTCTTCCTCTTATCCTTGTGAAACTTGCTGATATAATTTTTTTCATATGCAATAAGGTTACCCAGAAGTTCATCATATGTTATGTTATGGAGATCTCTATCCTCCAAATGGCAGCCTTAATTTCCCAAGTTTTTGGGAGACTTCGGACTAACTTCTGGACTTGCAGGCTGTGAGGATAAATTATCCCCAGTGATTTTAGTTCGCACATAATTTTATTGAATCTAGAAGCATTGTTTCAATATCCTCATTTTCCTCCATTTTGAATAACTCATATTCATTGACAAGAGTAGCAATTTTTCACTTCTTGACTTTTGTGGTTCCTTCATAGGTTACTTCCAACTTGTCACACATTTCTTTTGTTGTTTCACATATTGAGATCTTGTCGTATTCTTCTACGCTAACTTCATACAAAACCAAAGTTAGTTTGAATTACCTCTTGTTGTTCTTTGGTGATATCAAAGCTTTCAAGATCTTCAATATCAGGACTGCCAGATTCTTTATCTTTGTCCTTTAACTTTTCCTTGAGTCCTAGAATAGGTTTGGGACCCTTCTTAATAAAAATCTAGGCTTGGAAGTCAATTGATTAGACAAAGATCCTAAACCTATGCTTTCAGTAAGAGAAATGTTATCCATTAAAGTATGGTGGTCTCATGGAGAAGTGACTATCCTGAAGAAGAGAACCGGGAATCTAATAACTGGCTATTGGATCTTTGCTCACTTGCAATTAAGCAATGCTATCTGTGATACCTTCTCGGATACCAATAAAAATTCAAGAGGGTGAGTCGACTACTGATCCTTCACAGTCGACTCGCCTGCAGATCAGAACACTTTACAAATAGATTAAATTCAAAAATAGTTCAGCAAGAAAGTAACAAGAAGTAAAGTAACAATTTTGAGATTTATCCTGGTTCGGCATACCAATGTAGTGCCTACGTCCAGTCCCCTTGGGTTTTGAAGTTTCCTTAGATCTTGAAAGTTTGGCTTGAGTACAATGATAGGAAACAAGTTCTGAAGACTTATTTTGCTCTTTAGATCTTATGACATAGCTTAAGTTGATGTTACAAAGTTGACTTGATCCTACTCTTTATATAACAATTTTAACTAAAGTTATAGAGCTTTGTAACACTAAGAACGAGACACCTTGAATTTTCTCCTTGAAGTTGTGTAAGTA
>NW_025873731.1:0-26433 GCF_002878395.1 Capsicum annuum | reverse complement strand
AAGTATGTTGTTTTTTTTGAGAAATAAGATGAAACAGAATTTTAAGGCCAAGTCCCCCGACTTCATGAAGTGCCCTTAAGGAATAATTCCCCTCACTGTACCTGAGGTTATGGAATCTTCCGCCCAGGATAAAATGACATTCAATCCAACAAAAGTGGTATCTCAAATTTTTAGATTTGTCGAACTCACTCAACAGTTAATGATCATAACGAGTTTTTAAAGATATGAAGAGTATTTTTGCTATCAAAAATTATATCTATACCTGAGGAATATATCAGGTATTTATTTTCTTTAATGTATCATTTTGAAAAGGATGCATTCGTACAACAAAAAAACACGTATTCAGTACAGTCATATCACCTGCGCCCAGTTTGTGCTGACCTGCGCTCAGTCTGTGACCGCAGGTGATACTGTCCAATTCCAGTGGCTATCTACATTGCATCAACGTACACAGGTCGCGTACCTATGTTGCATCTACACCTGCAGGTCGCGTTACTGCACGAACCAGTATGCATTTTTCCTCGAAGGGTCGCATCCCTTTGAGATGCATTGCGTATGAGTTTGCATGGCATCCGAAATGTGCCCGCACTTTGAGAAATATAATTCTATCAGATTTTTGGATTAAAATTTCACTTTTACAACAAGTTTCAAATAAAATTCTTCTAAAAAGATAGATCTCATTGATCTATCATTTGACAAATCTATGTCTAAATCCAAATCCAAAGTCGAAGTCGAGCCGAGCGAGCGACGACGACGACGACGCGAGGAACCACCTTGTTCTTGCCTCACTTACCATGTGGATTAAGTGTTCCTTATTATAAAAACTTAAAAGTTCCCTTCTTCCATCAATGTGGGAGAATTAGTGAACTTTTCATTAAAAGAGTATACTTTCATTTTTGTCTCTCTTTTCGTTCACTATTTTCCCTTCATTTTCCATTCATATATACAACTTGAACATAACAATCCCCACATGAATGGGGAATGACTATCTTTTAAATAATTTATGGATAAGCATGTGATCATTTAGCAAAGACTGATTGCATCTGGTGAAGTAGGTTTCCCTTTGAACTTTTCGTAGTGAACATGCATCGGATGCACTCTGTCAATCGGTCGATTTTATATCTTTTAACTGTCGAGCTTTAATGTACACCTAGATAATATATGTCACACAACCAGCCTTTTACTATTTATGGATCTCATGATTTTGTTCTTTTCAGCCATGAACATGTCCCAATTTTATGAGAGCTTAGAGAATAGGCCTTTACTAACATTCTTCTTAAAGTGGCTTCCACTTCGCCTCACATAGGTGATTTCTAAATGTTCAATCCTGTATATTAAACTATTTGGTCAAATTTACCAAATTTAGATAATCATTAAAAGACTTTTCACCTTAAGGCTTATCCTTATGGTTGGTATGTTGACAACGTTGAACCTGTCAGACACAACTTTGTTTGATCTCCATGAACCTAGCTCTTAGGATCTCCAGTTTGCTAGGTAGAGTTACCGTCATTCTGACTTGTCCTAGGCCTTAAACCCATTCCCTTGGATATCCTCTCAACTCCTTCTCTAGATATATGGATCCAACACATTATCCTTTGTCTTCATATAGTCAATAGTGATAATTCCACTAGAGAGAAGTTCTCTAATGGTATTATGTCTTTGTCTTATGTGATGAGATTTACCATTGTACATTATGCTTCATGCCTTACCTATTGCCACTTTGCTATCACAGTGTATACATACTGGTGTCATTGGTTTGGGCCAATAAGGAATATCTTACAAGAAATTTCAAATCCATTCTGCTTCTTCACCGGCTTTATCCAATATGATAAATTCAGATTCCATTGTAGAGCGAGCAATACATATCTATTTGGATGATTTCCAAGAGACTGCTCCTCCACCGATAGTAAATTCATATCTACTCGTGAATTTTACTTTGTTCGATCCGATGATCCAATTTGCATCACCATATCCTTCAAGTACCACGGGATATTTATTACAATGCAAAGCATAGTCTTGAGTGTATTTAAGATACCCCAAAATTCTTTTCATTATCATCCAATGAGTTTTATTGAGATGACTCGTGTACCGACTCAACTTACTAATATCACATGCTATGTCTGGTCATGGATAATTTATTATATACATTAAAAATTCCAATACTCTTGCGTACTCTAATTGTGAGTCACTTTCACCTTTATTTTTTTGAAGTGCAAAGCTCACATCCAATAGAGCCTTGACAATACCAAATTCTATATATTTAAATTTATCAATTACCTTGTTGATATAATGAGATTGTGACAATGCTAACCCTTTAAGATTACACCGCAACTCCATTGTCTTTCATATGAAACTTGCTCTCAAGCGCTCGTTTTGCAGCATTTATGTTAGTAATGTCTTCATTGATGATCAACATATCATCCACATACAAACGAATAATGACTTGGTAATTTAGAGTATCTTTCATGGAAACATATTTATCACGTTTTTTATCTTGAACCCGTTTGCCAATATGGTTTGGTTAAACTTCGCATGCCGTTGTTTAGGTGTTTGCTTTAGTTCATACAACGACTTAATATGTTTACATACCTTATTCTCTTTTCCTGGAACCACAAAACCCTCGGGCTATTCCATGTAAATTTCTTCCTCCAATTTTACATCCATTTGATGGATTTCAAAAACATACACCGCCGCCAAGGTAATTAACATTCGAATCAACGTTATCCTTGTTACTGGCAAGTATGTATCAAAGTAATCAAGACTTTCTTTCTGTTTGAAGACTTTTGCTACAAGTCTTGCCTTGTATTTGTCAATAGTACCATCTGTTTTCATTTTCCTTTTGAAGATTCATTTAGAACCTAAAGGTTTATTTCCTGGAGGAAGATCAACCTAATCCCATGTATGGTCACTTACTATTGAATCAATCTCACCATTGACTGCCTTTTTTCAAAAGGATAAGTCTGACAATGACATCGCTTCTTTAAAAGTTTGAGGCTCATTTTCTAAGAGAAATATTACAAAGTCTGGTCCAAATGAAGTTGATGTTATTTGAAGTGTACTATGTCTTGGATTCTCATCATTATGTACATTCTCACTTGGTTCATCTCGAGGTCGTTTGGACCCCCCACTAAACTATTCATGTCTAATTTTATACGGATAAATGTTTTTAATAAATTCAGCATTATTTATTCAATTATCAATTTTTTATTAATATCCGGATGTTCAGATTAATGAACCAAAAGCTGACATGATTTACTACTTTTAGCATATCCTATGAACACGTAGTCCACCATCTTAGGTTCGATCTTTACCCTTTTTGGCTTAGGTACATGGACCTTCGCTAGACACCCCCACGCTTTGAAATATTTCAAGTTGAGTTTGCTTCCTTTCCATTTTTCATAAGAAATTGATTGTGTCTTCCTATGGGGAACTCTATTGAGTATTCGGTTGGCTGTAAGGATAGCCTCCCCTCACAAGTTTTGCGGTAAACCTGAACTTATAAGTAAGGCATTCATCATTTCCTTCAAATTTTGGTTTTTTCTTTCCGTAATTCCATTAGATTGAGGTGAATATGGGGCCGTAGTTTGACAGACAATTCCATTCTCTATGCATATTTCGGCGAAGGGAGATTCGTATTCTCCACCCCTATCACTTTTTATAGTTTTGATCTTTTTCTCTAACTGATTTTCAACTTCAGTCTTGTATTTCCTAAACGCATTTATTGCTTCATCCTTACTATTTATCAAGTAGACATAACAATATTTAGTGCAATCGTCAATAAAAGTTATGAAATACTTTTTCTCACCACGTGATGGTGTTGACTTCATATCATAAATGTCAATGTGTATTAAGTCTAAGGGATTGGAATTCCTTTCTACGGACTTATACGGATGCTTAGCATACTTTGATTCCACACACATTTGACACTTTGATATATTACACTCAAAGTTTTGCAAAACTTCTAAGTTAATCAGTTTTCAGAATATTTTGTAATTGACATGTCCTAAACGTTCATGCCAAAATTTATTAGACTCAAGCAAATAATAAGAAGTAGAACTTTTATTGATTTCAATAATCATTACATTCATCTTATATAGGCCCTCAGTGAGATACCCTTTTCCTACATACACTTCTCATTTGCAAATTATAATTTTTTTGGAAACGGTTACATATTTGAATCCATTTTTGTCTAGAAGTGATACAGAAATCAAGTTCTTTCTTAACTCCGATACATACAGGACATTGTTGAGTGTCAACACTTTGCCTAAAGTCATTTTCGAGCGTACTTTTCTTATTCCTCCTACTTTTGCAGTAGCAGAGTTAGCCATGTAGATTTTTTCTTCTCCTTGAGCCAGAGCGAACGTTGCAAACAAATCTTTATTAGCACAAATATGGCGGGTGGCATCGAAATCCATCCACCATTCACGAGGATTTCCCACCAAGTTGCATTCGGAAAGCATAGCACACAGATAATCCATTTTTTCTTGGACTTAGCCACATTTGATTGGTCCTTTTTCTTGCCTTTCTAAGCGGCCCGACAATCTGATTTATGGCTAATCTTGCCACAATTGAAGCACTTTTCCTTGAATTTTTTCTTGGGTTGATTACTTTCATTTCCATCTATCTTTTGCTTTTTAGAGTTCTTTTGGTCATCTTCTACAATGTTTGGTCCATTCATTCAGAATTTCCTCTTGACCTTCTTTTTGCAGCCTTATTATCTTCTTTAATACATAATCGTACAATCAGATCTTCGACTGACATCTCATTACGTTTGAGTTTCAAATAGTTCTTGAAGTCCTTCCACATGGATAGTAGTATCTATATTATTGCTGCTACTTGAAACGCTTCATTCATGATCAATACTACAATGAAGCTTATGTGAATAATAAGAACATTTTAAAACTTTTCAACAAAGGTATTTTTCAAAATCATACCTTCCGCAAGAAGATCATTTATGATCACTTGCAGTTCCTGTACTTGAAAACAACATACTTGTTGTTTATCATTTTATATTCCAGGAATCTTGCAACGAAGAACTTTTTAGTTTCGGCACCCTCTGTCTTGTACTTCTGTTCTAGCGCTCCTTATAACTCTTTTGCTATTTTTGTTCCACTATACATAATATAAAGGTCATCTTGGAGACCACTCAAATTATAGTTCCTGTAAAGGAAATCTGAGTGTTTCCAAGCCTCCACAATCATAAATCGCTCTTGTTCAGAGGTTCCCTCGGCCACCTCCAGAGCTTACTCAAATGTGAACCTTTGAAGAAAAAGAGTTGTGAGGTAGAAAAATATTTTCTACTGCCACCTCCTGAGGTCAATACCCGCGAATTTTTCGGGTTTCTCCGTTAGTGCCATATCTTGTGGAGTATTAGTACGACTCGTTGTGTGGCAATACTAGTTGCCGCCATAGTCGTTCCAACATCATGCCCTTGACTATCGGTAGTCATTTTCCTGTCACAACAAGACAATAATTTAGTATATGAAAATACTATTAATAAAGTTGCAGCAACTTTAAACACCTCTTGTTTCTAGTTTAATGATGAAGTTTTTATGACTTTCAATCGTCAATCGAGTGATCTTTAACTTGTGATGAAGATTTTATGTCTTCAAATCACTAATTAAGTTCAAACAGAGTTGAAAGCTTAAAGCTTTAATCTCTAGAAATTAAGCAATATAGATTCTAAAAGTGTTATTTCTTAAGATTGTTATTTTTAATATATTTGGATACACAAATCTGTATTTAGGCAACAACCACTTCAACACAAGTTCAAGTCTCAAACAAAAACACCTATGAAATTACACAACACCTTCAACACAATATTAAAAATAATCTATTCAAGAAGTATGCTATTTTTTTTAGAAATAAGATGAAACGGAATTTTAAGTTCAAGTCCCCCGACTTCACAAAGTGTCCTTAAGGAATAATTTCCCTCACTGTACCTGAGGTTATGGAATATTTTTTCCATGGTAAAATGGCTTTCAATCCAATAATAACGGCACCTCAAATTGGTAGATTCGTCGAACTCACTCAACAGCTAATGATCATAACGAGTTTTTGAAGATATGAAGAGTGTTTTTGCTATCAAAAATTATATCTATACCTGAGGAATATATGGAACACCCCGTATTCAAGTACATATATTGGCGTATTCAAGTACGTGTATTGGTCTTATTTATATGGAATTAATTTTATTTTATTTTATTTATACCGAAATTTGCCCGTCGATGGTTCCATACGAAGGTTATTGAATAAGCTTTCCAACGATATAAAAATTTCCAAAAACGGTTAGGTTTCGGATATAATCGAGCACGTTTGAAACTATAAAACGGTGGCCGGGATATTGGGAATAGTAAATGTGCAGGAAAATTTCCTGCACACAAACTACTAAGGTCATCCATTTTTTTGGGTCAACTTTGAACGATCATAACTCCCTTAATATAATGAACTGGGAGAGCTGTTACCCATGAAAAGAAAGATATTTGAGTCTTCTTTCTAATGCAATTGGTTTCATCCAAATCCGACATCTGAGTAATGAGTTATACTCATTTTACTTCAGCCTCTCAAAATAGATTTTTAGGGTCAAATTCAAACGATCATAACTCCTTGTACAGGACGAACTGGGTAGCCTACTTTATATTAAATGAAATCCTTTTGAATTATCTTTCTAACGATACCAATTTCACCCAAATCCGATATCGGAGCAAAGAGTTATGGTCGATTTACTTTAGCCTATCAAAACAGTCCACCATGGACAGATTCGGATTTACTTAAATTTTAAGGGCAATATGGTCATTTTCCATCACCTCATGGACGAAAATTGGTCATTATATACATATACTTAGCCTCATATCCATCATTTATCATCCAAATTATTGAATAATAAGAAACCCTAGCCTAAGTTCAACTCCAATTATCTTGTGATTCAACCGTAGAAAATCCAAATTGATTCCGTAGTTGTGTTCACCGTCTCGAGGGATTTGAGAAGCACCCCTTATTTGTGCCAACAGGACTTTGAAATCAAAAGGGCCATTTTATGGTAAGGATGTAAATTATGTTGGTGTTATTTATATGGATATGTATATATATATGCATGTGAGCATAAGAAGTATGTTATTTGATTGTTGTTGAAAGATGATTGGAAATGATGTTGGATTATTCTTGTGCATAATTGGATTATGTTGAATTGTGAAGGGGTTGCTAATACTAGATGCCAAACATTTCATTGTAGATAAGTGATTTGTAAAGGCGGGAAGTTGTGTTGAATTGGTATCCGAATCTACAACGAGGTATGTAAAGCATACTCTAACGATGTTCTTTGGCATAAAAACACCAATGTTCCATCAAGTAAGATTCCGAGGTTGTCCAAAAACATGTATTGTTCTACATTACCAACGAAGTTGTTTCCATTCTATAAAGTGTCAAAATGTTTTATTGATATACCGAAAGGCTCCTATTTCATTGTTGTGATATTGATGATTCCGAAACACATTGTTGATGTACCAATGAGTCTTTATTACATCGTTATTGTATAGAAAGTCTATTACTTGGTTCCTATTGATGTAGTATTATTCCAAAGGTACTATATTGGCATGAACACTAATGTAATAATCTCAAAAGCTTTTGAACTAAGTTATTGGAAAGATCTCTTATGTGTGTTACTTGATATACGTGTGGGTGGCAGCTCAGGGACTTAAGCCTAGCATGGGCCGATCCCGATATTTGATATGATTACAGTTAATATATACTGGGGGCAGCCTAATGGTCATAGTACGGTACAGTATTGATTATTGTTAGGTGGTTGGAGGTTCGGGAGGAGGAGGTAATGGCGAATGATAATTGTAAAGAATAAAATGAACGAATGTATACCGTTCCACAAATGTGTTTGAATTCAAGAACCCAATTCAGATTAATGATAATGTACATGATCCTAAAAGTGTTTATGAAGTGTGGTTCACTTCTATTATGATTTATTCACTTGCGTCTGATTTTCTTGATCCCCCATATCACATATGATTATTTACAGTTTTATATACTCAGTACATATTTCGTACTGACGTCCCTCACGGGGGACCTGCATTTCATGCTGCAGGCACAGGTGCTTCAGCTCATTCACAGCATAGATAGGAGCCAGGTCATACAGCTATTGTTGGTGAGCTCCAGTTTGCTTTGGAGCTTTCCGAGTCGGTCCCTTATGTTTTGTTATTGTACAGGAGTCATGTGTGGGCGGGGGTTTGTCCCGACCCTAGTTATGTCATGTATATCCTAGAGGCTTTGTAGACATAAGGAAGGGTAAAGTCATGGAAGTTTATATAGTGATGTTATATTTGTATATGTGGTGGCCCCGACGGCCAAGTATTATATATATATATATATTTGTGCGTGTTGTGCTGATACTGGTAATTAGACCCTTCTATATGCAACGAAGTGCTGTCCAAATTTTTGGTGACATGTAAGTGAAAGTACAGGTATTTGAATGGGTTATCCCGGGCCTTCTCGGCTTCGGGTGCCAGTCCGGCCCGATGGGATTTTGGGACGTAACAATATATCAGGTATTTATAGCCTTTAATGTGTCCTTTTAGAAATGATGCATTGGTTCATCAAAAAGGCATCTATTCAGTACAGTCGCGTCACCTGTGCCCAGTTTGTGCTCGACTTGCGTCTGATCTACAGCTGTAGGTGACACTGTCCAATTCCAGTGGCTATCTACGTTCGCAGGCCGCATACCCGATCTGCATCTGCGCCCGCAGGTCACGCTATTGCGTGAACCAGTGTGCCTTTTGCCTTGAAGGGTCACATCTCTTTGAGATACGTTGCGTATGTGTTTGCATAGCGTCCAAAATGCGCCCGCACTTCAAGAAAAATAATTCAATCAGATTTTTGGATTAAAATTTCACTTGTACAACAAGTTTCAAATAAAATTCATCTAAAAAGATAGATCTCATTGATCGATCATTTTTCAAATCCAAATTCAAATCCAAATCCAAATCTAAATCTAAATCCGAAGCCAAACTAAGCAAGCAACAACGGTGACGGCACGAGGCGCCACCTTTTTCTTGCCTCACTTACCATGTGGTGTAAGTGTTTCTTATTATTAATACTTAAAAGTTCTCTTATCCCACCAATGTGGGAGAATTAGTGAACTTTCTATTAAAAGAGTACACTTTCCATTTTGGTGTCTCTCTTTATCTCCACTATTTTCCCTCCATTTTCCATTCACATATACACCTTGAGCCCAACAGTGAGTTGGTGTCAGATATTCTAAGATGTAATGCGATTTTGTTTTTGATAATACTTGGTAGGTAACAGAAGGGACTAGACATCCATTGCACACCCAAGGAAAGGCCAAGATATACGAAATATCCCATGAAAAAAATTTAACATAATTGGACAAAGCTACAGATTGACAAGGCTCTAACAATATAGGAATTATGAGAACATACCTCTGCCGGGAGATGATGTAGATAAAGTATGTATCTTCATTATTTATTTCTTTTAGTACTCTAATTCTGTTTATCCAAAGTATAGTTATAGACAGTGTTATTCTTATGTGTTATTGCTTTGTAAGGAATGTACACGGGTGTAAGAGGAAAAAAAAGAAAATTATCAGTGGTTTTCATCAAAATTTGAATAGTAACTACTTAGTTCTTAAAAACTAATATAAATAAAATCATACAAGTTTCATGACCCGCGATAGCTTTTATATTTTCCAAAATTTGTTAGTGTTAGAACTCCAATAAGTCTACAATAATGTTTAGTTTGCTAATAACAGATTCTCAAAGAGGTTTTCTCTATTATGAAAGTGACATCTTAGAATAGAAGGTTAATTTTTTTTTGATTTATGAACCATGTTTTTGTAATGTCGGAGCTTTTATGTGCAATTTAGTTCTAATATTGTTGCATGCCCTTTGTATATTTGTATGAAGAAATTTGTGATTCTTTTCTATATAAGTGAATTAGATACGAGGGTATGAAGGTAACCGATTAAGAAATTAAAGAAAATTGAATTCATTTTGATTGATAAATCATGTTTTTGTAATGTCGTAGTTTTTATGTGCAATTTAGTTCTAATGTTGTTACATTCATATAGTATATTTTTTAAAAGAAATTTGTGATTCTTTTTTAATATAGGTGTTATAGATATGAGGGTATGGAGGTCACAGATTAGGGTAGAAGTTTAGTAGGTAGTTATGCTTTGACTTGCTTTTAGGTAGGTTAAGGTTTAGTGGGAGTCTAAGAGCATTGTGTTTGTCGTAGTTTTAGCCTCATACATGTATTTTCTTTTATTACTATCTATTTTATATTGTGTTTTAGTTAACGTATTATTTTGTCCATTATTTTTCTAAATGCTATCCACTACTTTTCTTACTAACTGACATATTTTCTTTTTCGTAATACTTTCTTAATATGGGGTACTAATATGAGAAAATTGAAGGAAAGGTGTATTTTAAGTCTTGAATAAAGGATTGGTGATATTCACCAACTTAAAGGGTCAAACATCATTAGGAAACTTGATTAAGTTAATTGTGGACTTGATTAATATTTTTAAAACTTTCTAAGCTTTTCAAAAATACAAATCAACCCACACCCCTCTTCAATTCAAATCAACCAGTCTCTCTCCTCTCTCTCTCGATAGCTTCTCTAAACTCTCTCCCAACCAACATTTTTGTAAAATTCTCCCTTCAATCCCTGGCGACTTCAGCCTCTGGTGAAAAATAGTTGGTCGAGTTCTCTTCCAACTTTCAACTTTCAACCGTCAATCGACGTGAAGACTTCTCTGGTGACAACAACTTCGAGTTCTTCGTCGTTCTATTTCTTTTTTCACAGGTAAAAAATTATGAAGAAATAGAGGAACTTAAGTCAACTACTCTTCTAGTATTAAAATGTGGACTGAATAAAACCCTTATTTCTAGCATTTCTTCTTCTTGTTTTCGTAATATTAATTCGGATTTTTGGTATTTTTGTACATAGTTGATGTTCTCTGTGTGTGTGTGGTGCGTGTGTGTGTGTATGATGTGTTGGTATTGCTGGGTTGATTTGTTGTTTATCTTGGTAAAAATGGTGTTGCAACAGATGAAACATATAATGCAATAGATGAAGACATCAGATGCAACAGATGAAAACATCTGATATAGCAGAAGAAAATATCTGATGAAACAAATTAAAATCTGATGCAACTATGAGAATCTGATGCAACAGATGAACAATCTAACAGATCATTCATATGTTGCGATAAATGACTCTTATGTTTGGAAGAAATCTAAACAATATTGATCCAACAGATAACTTATTTTGCAATAGATGAGTGATATGTTTCAATAGTTCAGTTATCTGTTTTATGGTCTCCAACGGTTTACTCATCCCTTGCAATAGATACATACCTAGTACAACAGATATGTGATTTATTTTTACTATTTCTAATGGATTACTCATCCATTTCAATAGGTTGGTTATATGTTAAAACAGATAAACTACCTGGTGCAACAAATTAGAGATCTGTTTTTATTGTTGCCAATGGTTTACTCATCCGTTGCAACAGGTCAGTTATATATTGCAACAGACAACATACCTGGTGCAACAGATTAGAGATCTATTTTTACTGTTTCCAATGGTTTACTCATCCATTACAATAGATTGGTTATATGTTGCAACAGTATGCATACCTGGTGCAATAGATATGTGATCTGTTAGAACTGTTATTTTATCGTTGTGCATGTTAGATTTACTGTTATCCCTTTTTAATGATGCATTAATCAATTATAATTGATTTTATGTTCCTGTTAATTTAAGATAATATGGATCCCAAAAAAAAAAAAAAAACAAATCAAGTTCAAGTAAAGGAACAAGTGCAGCAGCTCGGCTATATCCACCACTCTATGAGCTTGCTTAACAAGTGTTATCTCAATTAGGAGCAGAAGATAATGAACAAGGGGAGAAGGAATGTTTCAAAAAAGATGATAGAAGGAATGTTTCAAAAAAAAATGATCCAAATGCTAATAGCCCTTCCATCAAAGTGTTGGTCAAAACCTTCAACATTGATCATTATCCTATGAGACTGTAGTGCGATGGTGCCACAAATTTAATGGGTGATTTCGTGGTTAAGTCAATCCGGGGAAAATCTTTCGATGCCTTCAGAAAAATACTTCGAGAATAAAAATTAGATGCTTATTTCTGGGAAAGCTGCTTTGGGCAATATCTTAATTTGCCGGAGGACAACAATGCTCGTTTTCAGATAAAAATGGTATACGATCTTCTCAAGCGTAGGTTTATGTATGAAAACAAAGACAATATGGATGAGGTGTGGATAAATTACTGTGGCATGCCTGTTTTTTTTTGGTTGGAAGGAGTTTGCCATAGTTATCAGACTAAAATATTATCCTCCTTCTCTTTCTCAAGTTATACCTACTCTGACCCAAAAAAAGCACCCCGCACACCCAAAAAGGGCAAAGGCAAGTTGAGTGATCATGATAACCTGGTGTTAATTGTTGGTCCAAGCTTCAAAAATAAAAATTTGATAGAAGTGTTGAAAGGTAAAGACTCTCAAAGAAGCACAAGCAATCATTGTGCTTGGTTTGGTTTGTACATAATATTCTTTGGGCGAGAGACGTTAACAACAACATAAGCGCTGGTTAAATAAAGCTCTCTGAGGATCTTGAGGCATTTAACAACTATTCTTGGGGTTATGAAAGCTTCAAAATAACTGTCCAATATTTGTTGACTCCGTTAACGCCAAAGAGAGTAAACTTATATGGCTTTCCATTGGCCTTCATGGCAAATATTTCTTTTATCATAATATGATTCATCATTTTTTATTCAATAATGCTTTTGATTTATTGGTGTCATGTTATAGGCTTGAACATTTGAAGTCATTCCTTATTTGAGACAACAAGTAAACTACCAAGAAGAAGATTTCTGTCCAGGAATCCTGAGATGGTTGTCGCTCAAAACCGATAGAACTACAAAATTTCTTGATCTTTTCAACCCCCCCAAGGAAGAAGTAAGTCCAATTCTAATCAAGTTTTTGTTTTTAATTAATGATTATTTTAAATGATTTCATCATCATTCTAATATATGTACCGGTTTATTTTAGATTGTCCATTCGTGACTTGTTTCGATCAACCGAGAGTTGAAGATGTCATTATTTCTTACTTTATGGTTTGGGTAAACTTTACCAGAACCTAAGGTCGTTGATGGAATAAAAATGAAATTGTTTGGAGCAACAACCATCACAAGAAAAAATAATTTTGGAGGGTGGGCTTATTATTGTTGACGATGGTAGTCATAGTGGTAATGGTAGTGGTAGTGGTGTTGTTTTTGGTGATAATGATGCTCCTCTTACCATTTTTAAAACAACAAGCCATTATGATTATGATCATACTGGTTGTACAAATTTTTCTCCAGATTTTGCCACATCTATCAAATATTCTACATGTAAATGTTAAAACTGCAAGGCGAAACACGATGGAGTGATTAATACTATTAATACAAGTAATACCCCGGAAAATTTTCTTCATAAAAATTTCGTGAGAAACGTATCGAGTTCTACACTTTAAAGCGATCCATAAATTTTCTGTGTAGTATTTCTAAGACGTTGACCTACCATTGCGTAGAGCATCGAATAATCTTTCCAAAGATATGTAGATCATCGAAGACGGACACTCGACCGAAGAGTTACGACCATTTCGATCGAACTACGACCATTCCGATCGAACTGTGAATAGTAAAACGTGCAGGAAAAAGTACAAAGGCCTGACGTATTTTTGCTCCAACTATAAACTATCATAACTCCTTGTAAATAATGATCTGGGTGATCTGCTATATATCAATGGAAAGCTCTACGAGTCCTCTTTCCGATAAAATTGGTTTCATCAGATTTGTGTATCGGAGAAAAAAGTTATGGTCGATCTACTTCAGCCTATCAAAAGTGAATTTTTGGATCAACTTCAAATAATCATAACTCCTCGTACACAATGATCTGGGTGAGATACTATATATCAATGAAAATATATGAGAGTCCTCTTTCTAATAAAATTGGTTTCATCCAATTTGGATATCGGAGTAAAAGGTTATGGTTGATCTACTTCAGACTATCAAAACAGTCTACCAAAGGACAGATTCGAGAATTATTTATTTTTTAAAGGCATTTTGGTCATTATGCCTTCACTTCATGGACGAAAATTGTCCATTTATACCTATATTGAGCCATAAAATTCATGTTCTTCTATCAAAAACATTGAGAGAACTAAACCCTAGGTCCATTTTGAGCTCCAAATATCTTCCAATTTCACCGTAGAAATTCAAATTTGATCCGATAATCAAACTCCTCATTTCAAGACCTTCGAGGAGAACCCATTATTTGTCTGAACAGGATTTCGTAATCAAGAAGTCAATTTCAAGGTATGTGGGGTTTTGAACAAGAGCAATCTTCCGTTCTTGTGCCCAAAGCTTTAATTTTATTATGGTTTTACATGATTTTGCAAGTGAGATTATGTCTAAATAATTCGATTATGAGATTATGATGGTTGAATGAATAAACTTTGATTTATATGATTATCTCAATGTTTTCATGATATGATTTAATAATTATCATTGCGAATTACACACTTTTACCACGAGGTGGTATTTTGAATGATTTTGGGACGTATGTCGAGATGGTATTTTGAAATAATATTTTGAGATATGTGTCAAGCTTTATGCTTCCCAATGACGATTTGAATTATTGAATATATATTTGAGACATGAGATGTCTTGATATCTATAATTGTAAATTTCATATTTTTATTTTGAATGATTTTGAGATATATGTTGAAATGGTATTTTGGAATGATTTTGAGATTTATGATAAGCTTAAAGCTTCTTTATGACGAAATTGAATGATTGAGCATATTGAGATATAACATTTGAGATGTTACCATGAGTCTTGATATTTTCTCAAAAATATTAGTGCTGTCATGACTTGATAAATTATTACATTTTGACGATTAAAAAGGTTGAGTTCTACTATTGAAATTTCATGATATTCGAAAATGGGTATACACTCAAATTACTTTATGAAGGATTTATAAGACTTTGAATTTTTTTCCAATATGGATATGCATGATTACTTCATTACTCTACTTCTTAAATTGAGAATTTATGCTATGAATTGCATACTACTACAATGAATTGATATTTCTAAAGGCTTTCGAGATAAAAGTTGTGATTTGAGTTATACTACGGGATATGTATTCTTATTATGAATTGAAGGTCTCAAGTTCTTTTCAAAAGCTATAGTCATGATTTAATTGTCGAATTGAAAGAATAATCATGAGTACATTGACCTTGAACTCGCAGAGTCGAGATGATTTTGATGAGTTGAATTGTTGAAAATATTACGTATTAAGTCTTCATATCCTTGTCCAAATGTCGAGTCGGTTATGGTTCAATGCATTGATACCTTGTTGATGATGAAAAAGATTGAAATATTTTAAGTCGAAGTTGGGGTTAGGAATCCACAAATTGTTGATGAATTATAAATTGAGATATTTGTTTTGGTCTTTATGATAGACCCTTGTGATGATGATGGTGGATTTCCTAACGCGTTCTAAGCTTGTCGGGGAGTAGTACTTAGCACCGAGAGGAAAATTTGGTATTTCCTCAAACCTATGTGCCACCGTAGGGTTGTTTGATGATGATATTATTGGCCAGAGAGCCCGATTGTGATTATTCCAGTTTTAAGGTCGTACTTCCTGGCAAAGAGTATGACGCTCCCGCCAACGGAGGTTTCAAACGTTGGTATTCCACATAGCTCACGTGGGGTTGTCGGTTATAGGAAACTCCCCTGTCCATAAAAGTCATGTTTCTTGAATTACCGAGTCACTCCGAGATTTGAGTCAAAGATTTGAGATATTATGATGAATTATGATTACCTATGATGAATTTTGATGATATGACAATTTATGATGATTTATCATAATTTATGATTTTTGATGATTTACATGGATTATGAGATTTTACCATTTGAACTATTTATTATGAAAGTATGAAAAGTACGATTTGATATAACTCAAGCCAAGTGAGTCATCATTGTTTGTATGCATGTTTTCATAAAATTGATGATGTTATTTAAAGTGTTGCATGCACCTCCACATACTCAGTACATTCTCTTTGTGCTGACCCCATTTACTATTCTATTCAGTTGCAGCATCTGGTCAGCAGGTAAAGGAGTCCTTATAGTTCAAGGTCTTGTGTTGGTTGTTTCAGTTCAGAGACATTGTAACTTCTTCTGCCGGCCATATTGAGTGGGATGGTTAGGAGTCATGACCCGTTTATGTACGGACAATACTAGTAGAGGCTTCATAGACAGTAGTAGTGGTTGATGTATTCAGTTTCCTTCTTGTATATGTATATGTGTTAGTAGAATTGTCATCTTGTAATTCCAATATTGTATTGAACAGATTCTGTATTGAGATATTTTCAGCTTCATTCTCTCAGAATTATGTTTTAAATCAGCTGCTTTTGAGTTATACCTATGAAAGGGTTAGCTTGGGGTCACTTGTGACCCTAAGCACCATGTGGGGTCTCGAGACTCAATTTTTGGGGAGTTACAATACACTAACTGCTTCTTTAAAGGAAATGGCATCTAATAGGGGTGTCATACCATCAAAGAGGACTTCATATCCATACACTCCACTAGAAATTAAGGCGGCTAAGAGGAGAAGAAAAGATACTTCCAAGGCATCATCAAGCATCGAAAAAAGCAAAATTACAATGCCTCCGTCTTTGTCTTGCGCTGATGTTCAGTGTATAAAGGCCATAGGAGAGAAGCATGAGCCGAAGAGGGTAAATGTACATCACTTGTTCCAACAGATGATACATCTGCTGAAAATTATCAAATATATATATATATATTTTGCAACTGTTATCTAACCTGTTGCATCAGATTTGTTATTTGTTGCAACAGATGAGTCTTATGTTGCAACAGATGGGTTATGTGTTCAAAATTATCGTACTGCTCTAATTTACCTATTCGAATTCGTCCCAACAGATGATCTATCTATTGTAAATAAAGCTCATATATTGCAACAGATGGACAATCTATTGTATATCTGTAATTAGCATTGACAATTTTGACTTTTCAGGTAGATGTCATAGTAGAAGCCACTGCTAAAGAGCATAATATCACAGTTGATAATCCATCAACTGCTTCCAAAGAAGAAGAAAAAGTGGAGCTTGTCAGTTCGGGAAAACGGAAGAATTACCCATTTGAAGGGTTCAACATCTCGGACGAGGCTCCAATAAAACTAACATAGTTGATCAACGACTATTCAGAATGGATTGTCGATGGGCTGTTAAAGCATCATGCCGGCAGGTACATAAATCAATTTTAAAAGTTATTGGTTTATACTATTCTTGTTGTAAGAACGTGATACTAACACATATAAATCATCATGCAGAAAACAAAATAATGAACACTACAAAGTGAACAAATCAAGTCTTGGTTCTGATATGTTCAACTTTATTGTTGTACATCCCGGAACGAAGAATTGGTTCTATTTAATGCCACATCCCCAAACTTGTTGGAATGATGAGGTTTAAATGTCATACATATTACTATTAATTAATACTTTATTTAATTGCATCTGCGTATTAATTTTTTCATCATGTAATACGAAATATTTGATAATATGTGCAGCACATCGATGTCAGTTTTACTACCTCCGAAAGAAGGCCAAGTTGCAAACACAAGAATAATACAGATACATGACAGACAATTGTTTGTTCAAAGTTTACATCAATAATGCCTACGATAGGTATTGTCAACAACAGTGGGAAGTTTCCCGAAATAAGGAATGCTTAATCAATATCATCAAAGGTTTTAGTATTCCGGCTGGCTTACCTTGGTATTTGGCTGATGAAGTGTACATCCCAATCAATTATGGTAATGAATTCCATTGGGTGTTGGCAGTCGTCGTCCTAAAAGAGAGGCGGATCCGAGTTTATGACTCGATGTAGCGAAGGAGACGTTTTGGGTCGTCATCTGAGATACAAAAGCTGGCCAAAATATTGCCTACTTACCTTGATATGAGTGACTTTTTGAACAAAAGGTTCGTACTGATTGGTCGCCGAATGATGTATACCGGGATAAAATGGCTAATCCATTTGATGTACAATATGTTGAAGGAATTTCTCAGCAAACTATTGGTAGTCTGTAAGTTTAAGTTTCATGAGTTAGTTTCATTTCACAAATTTCACAACACTTTCATGAACTGCAAGATATGGATTATCTATTTTTTTATAACACAGGGATTGTTGTCCTTTTGTTGCTGCCTACGTTGAGTATTTGAGCAATGGATTACAAGTCCAAATGATAGAATAGATGTCGGATTACTCCGCAAAAGATATGCTACTCTTTTATGAAAATACGGAGAATCAAAAGCTCAAAAGTCGTACGCAAGCGACATTAAAGATCCACAACGACCAAAGCCGAATTCCGTAATACCGAATGAAGAACAACTTGTCCATATTGATTAGATCTTTATAGCTTGAGTCCGTCAATCTAATAACATATCATCCTTGGTTTAACTTGTTGATTTATTTGTAGAGTAGATCGTTTGTACCCATAATATTTTTTTTTACATTTCATTTATTTGTTGATTTATTTCATGTAATTTTCGAAGGCTTTGATTTATTTTATTTTTTCTTTGAATATAATTTAATCCTTAGTTTTGAACATGTTAATTGAAATGGAGTACTAAATTTAAATATCACAACAGATAATACATCTACTGCAACAGACGACATATCTTATCAAACAGATTTAGACATATGTTGTAACTTGAGATGCAACACGTAGGTCATCTACTGAAAATTATATAATAGGTTTTCCTGCTTTTTATTTGCTCCAACAGACTACCCATCATTTGCAACATATAGATTATATATTGCGACAGATTGTATATCTGTTGCGATAAATAGACTGGAACATCTGCATAACGCAATAAATGACCAACCTATTCCAACAGATAATGAATCTGTCACAATAGGTACTATATCTGTTATGATAGATATAAAATTAGTTGCATTATAAAAGTTCAACTTGGCCAGACAAAAAAATTATTGCCACTACATGTAAAGTGAATTGGCTTGAAAGGAAAAATTGTTATCGTGTTCGTCTTCGTCTTTGTACATATTCTTCTTTATACACGAGCGCCAACCATTTAGTTAGGTCATCTACTAAAAATTATATAACAGGTCTTCCTACTTTTTCTATTTTCTCCAACAGATTATCGATCAGTTGCAACAGATAGATTATATGTTGCAATAGATCGTATATCTGTTGCGATAGATAGACTGGTACATTTGCATAACACAACAGATGACCAACCTATTTCAATAGATAATCAATCTGTTATATCAGGTACTATATCTATTATGATAGATATAAAATCTGTTGCATTATAAAAATTCAACTTGGCCAGACATAAAAATTATAGCCACTACAAGTAAAGTGAATTGGCTTGAAATAAAAATTTATTATCGTGTTCGTCTCTGTCTTTGTACATATTCTTCTTTATACATGGGCTTCAACCATTTAGTTAGTACCCTATATGCCCAGACCCATTGCATTTTTCCCACAATGGCATCGCACACATCGATTATTTGTGTGTCGGTCAGCAAACACTCGATGTATGCAAGTGAGTACGGCCCGCACGCTGCACCGGTTGTATTTTTTGGGAGCTGGATGTTCTTATTTTGACCTTCAAAATCCCATGATTCCTTCGTCAAGACTTCAGCAGGCAAATGATCCATCAGCTTACTCTGCATCAACAACTTGGGCAACAACTTCAAGAGTGGCTGCATGTGGGTTAAAAATGTGTTCTCGTTGAAGACAGGTAAGTTGCAGTCATAAACCTTAATATTTCCCTTGTATAGTAGTATCTCAACAGCGAGAAAATGTGACATCCACGTTCATGGCTGCAAGGATTCTCTTTACCTTGGTCCAGATCTTGCCGTGTAGATATGGCCTCTCCCCTCTAACATATTTAATTATTTCTTAATTCCATTGCAACGTAGAAACTAACTCATCAAATCCTGGACCATCGAAATCAGCTAGCTCACGGAGATTAGCGCACCTATCCTTGAAATTATTGTAGAAGTTGAGGTCCATTATCCTATCGGCAGCATCATAAGCATCGGGGTACACTAATTGTCTGCCCCTCATAAGGCAAAGAATTTCATCAACATACTGTGGTATAAGAAGATAATTTTTAAATAGGTTAGTAATTGTAAAGAATAAAAACACAGAGGAAAGAATCCGATGCAGAGGGTTCTCTGAATCAGGTCACAAATTACCCAGCCAACGTAACTTATGCAATAGATGTATATTATGTTACAACAGAATACCAAGCTGTTGCAATAGATTACACATCTGTTGCATAGATTCTTCTCCATGGAGTAGATTGGAAGGCTAGGTTATCAAAAGTAAACTTACATTGTCCTCGTACCACACACACATATTTGTCATATTCGTGAAGTCTTTGACGGTAAATGAATGCATGGTGTATTCTTATTTAACCTTCGTCTTTATGAATTCTTCCAGTTCCTTCTTCTTCTCCTTGTCAAGCGCCGCAAATATATCCACCTTCTTCGGTGGCCCCTAAACTTCAACAACTCTTGAAGGGGGAGGAGTTGCAATTTTTTCTGATTTCAGAACTGAGAAAATTTGTCTAATTTTTCGTCTCTTCCTCCTAACCGCCACTGTAGGAGTGCATGGCTCCCTTGCCTCATTGGATGGTATGACACTCCTCCTGGATTTCAACTCCTCGGCAGCTTCAGCAATAGCCTCTAGCTTTTCAAAGAGTTTATCCTCTCTGTCCTTGCACACTTTGCATTTATAATGAGAATATGAGGGTGAAGAGGAGTGAGAGGGACCACTGTAAAAATGGAAGGGACCGGTGTAGGGGTGAGAGGGAGGACCTATGCAAGGGGTATTTTCAAAAGTATTTTTTTTACTGAGCACCAACATGCTCATAATCACGACTGGCTGCAGAAGCAACATCAAGATAGCTGCCACCATCACAAACAAATCCACCAGCAACACCCCCAGAAGAAGCACCCGAATCTGTTGTAATTTGAGGTTGGTCGTGAAGAGCTTCAACATTAGGCTGACCTTGCCTAACTGCTCTTCTTATGGATGTTACTCCAGCCGATTCCTTCTTTATTAACTCCACCATTGCGTCTTTTTTTGTATCAACAAGACCAAGAGTAAGAAAAGAAGTCATTCCCAGCTCATCAATGATAGGCTCGATCCAAGGATGCACAACCTATAAAAAAACACAGGATGCATTTAAATCATTTAATAATAATTTATAGTTAGTTGGGTTTCATGGTTATCGTGTTACATGGATGTTAACACAGCCAACTTATGCAATAGACGATCTAGCTGCCGCAACAGCTGATCTGTATGTCGAAACAGATTGATAATATATTGCATCAAATTACACATCTACTGCATAATTTGCTTAAATGGGTAATCTATTGAGTAGGGTTCACAGAACTAGAGCAACAGTTGGTTAATCTATTGTGAAATATGGATCGTCTATCACAATAGATTACCCATCTGTTGCACTAGTTGTAGTTGATGGGTAATATGTTGCAACAGACGACTCATTTGTCGCAACAGATGGAACATCTATTTCAATGTCTTTCTTTGAGTCAAATTATTTTAGTTGAAAGAAGACGTATTGTATCATCCGAAGGGTTAAAGAGATTAGCCTCCTTAATATATTTTTTGCTACTCTTTATTGCAGCCAACCACCTAAGAATCCTTGGATGAGAAACCTTATCCAGGTAATCCTTGAACTGCTTTCAGAGGGGAAGAATGGCTTCACATGCCCAAGCTTAAAAAATGTAAATAGTAAGCAAGCAAAAAAATTCATAATAACTATATTCGATATAAATTAATGAATGAGTAAACATAATGATCAATTTTACCATGAAAGCTCAAGGAAAGCCGTATAATGTGGTCGTCTTTGGCTTTAGCTTTTTCAGTAAATATTCGACAACCAAGTATTAGCCGTCCTATCCCCAGGGATAATCATTGAATTTCCCAAAATCATCAGCAAGCGCCAACAAATCATCTTCTATGACTTTCCTAACGTCTCTTGCCAATAAAATGGAATGGACAAACCAAACTAAGCACAATTTCTCCCTGTAGTGCTTTCGTATGTTTTTATTCTCGAGATCCGCTATCAAATCCTCCACTCTGTAGCTACGTCCAACAACGCCCAACAACCCATCTTTTTTTACCTTGTATTTGTTGAACCCTTTGTAGGGTGTTTCTTTGATGAGAACTTCTTCTGGACGATCGCATCTCAAGCCCGTCACTATAGTAAACTCTTTTAATCCAAAATAAACCGAAATACCACAGTAGTTGATCCAGATTTTATCCATCTTTTTTCTGCCCTTCATCGAACCTTCATCATCCCCCGAATACTTGATCCTGTGCTTAAGAAGGCCATATACCATGATCATTGGGAAATTGAGAGGGCAGGCCTCAGACAGCTCAAGAAAGTATGCAAAGTAGCTCTTCTTAAAAAGTCCATCAATATTTTCCTTCTTCATAATACTCCTAAGTTCGTTAAAAGGTATCCCCAATGTCACTATGGCAACTCGAAACCCGTCGATACTAATAGTTTTGACAAAATTATGCTGGGATTTTGATATTATTTCACTCCCCATTGGTGAGAACTTTCCTTAACTTCATTTTGCCCTGACTGAGATTGTTCTAAAAGTTCCTCGGAATCTAACTGTACTCTTGCCTTTTTTGTTAGGTGGTCAGAAGTTGATCCACTTTCAATTTATTTTTTTTCTTTTGGGAGACATATTTTAACTACAAATGATAGAAAAACAAAAAATACATTGCATTTGATGTCTGCATAATTTTTTTTAAAAAGGTAAAAAAAAAGTCAATAAATTA
This sequence comes from Capsicum annuum, assembly GCF_002878395.1. Lineage (NCBI taxonomy): Eukaryota > Viridiplantae > Streptophyta > Magnoliopsida > Solanales > Solanaceae > Capsicum > Capsicum annuum. The sequence continues at coordinate 3,473 of NW_025873731.1, read as the reverse complement.
TTCTACGCCACATTACAAAAAAATACTCCAACGAATAACTCATCAGTTGGAACAAATGGGGAATCCGTTTGAAGACCTATTTAATATCTCCCAACAGATCTTCCATCTGTTGCAACAGATGCATAAATTTCAATAAATTATTCTATGCCACATTAAAAAAAACTCCAACGGATAACCCATCAGTTGGAACAGATGGGGAATCTGTTTGAAGACCTATTTAATATCTCCTAACAGATCTTCCACCTGTTACAATATATGAACCACCAACACCACAACCAATGTCACCACCAATTCCACCAAGACCACCACCAATGCCACCAAGACCACCGACACCACCACCAACAGCCACCAACAACACCACAAACACCATCCAACAATACCACGACATTCAACAAAATACTGAGACAAAAACTAGGGTTTTCTCGGGTGCTTTCTACTTTTTAAGCATCAAAACACAAAATTGTTAACACATTCTCGAAGATAATACAACTAAAAATCTTTTTTTCATCATTAACTAAAAATCCGTAATTTTTTAAATAAATAACAAATGTAGAATTCTTGTTGAACTCTGTTACCTGTGAAGACAGAGAAAACGACGGATACAAGCGAGAATGAAGTTGAAAATAACAACTTTGTGGTCAAAAATGGGAAGAAAATCGATCTGTTTTGAAGAATAGAGCAATATGTTGCGTAGTTGTTGTCTGTATTATTGAGAAAGAGAGAGAGAAAGAAGAGAGAGAAATTCATATTTGAAATGATGAAAAAAATTTCATGCAAATGGATGATTTGTATTGGTTGATTTGTAATTTTGGAAAAGAATGACAAGTTTTAAAATTATTAATTTGGTCCGAATTGATCTTAATTAATTTTTAAAATTTTAAGAGATATAGTTTTTAAAATATCAAGTTGATGAGAACTCATTTCAATTTAGAGTGATCGATCAACGACTTGGGTTGAGATGAATGCAATACCAACACCATGCAATTGTAAAGACGCAATTGGATTTGTAGTTGACCCTGTGAGCTCATTCATTCATTCCTAGTTCCGCCTAAATAAATTTAGTTACTATCACTATCTTAACATTGAGTTGATGAGAACTCATTTCAACTCAGAGTGATCGATTGACGACTCAGGTCGGGATGAACGCAATACCAACACCATGCAATTGCAAAGAATCAATTGAATTAGTAATTGAACGTGTGAACTCATTCATTCATCCCTAGTTTCACCTAAATCAATTTAGGTACTATCACTATTTTAACATTGAGTTGATGAGAACTTACTTCAACTCAAGGGATCGATTGACAACTCGAGTCAGGATAAATACAATATCAACACCATGCAATTGCAAAGACTCAGTTAGATTTGTAGTTGACGTTGTGAGCTTATTCATTCGTCCCTAGTTCCACCTAAATCAAGTTAGGTACTATTACTATCTTAACATTGAGTTGATGAGAACTTATTTTAACTCAGAGTGATCGATCGATGACTCGAGTGGGGATGAACGCAATACCAACACCATACAATTGCAAAGACTCAGTTGGATTTGTAGTTGACCCTGTGAGCTTATTCATTCATCCCTAGTTCCACCTAAATCAATTTAGGTACTATCATTATTCTAATATTGAGTTGATGAGAACTCATTTCAACTCAAAGTGATCGATCGACGACTCGGATGGGGATGAACGCAATACCAACACCATACAATTATTATGACTCAATTGGATTTATAGTTGACCCTGTGAGCTCATTTATTCATCCCTAGTTCCACCTAAATCAATTTAGGTACTATTAACATCTTAACATTGAGCTGATGAGAACTCATTTCAACTCAAAGTGATCGATCGATGACTCGAGTTGGGATGAACGCAATAACAATACCATGCAATTGCAAAGACTCAATTGGATTTGTAGTTGACCCTGTGAGCTCATTCATTCATCCCTAGTTTCACCTAAATCAATTGCAATAAAATTTGTTGCAACAAACGACTGAGCTGTTAGAAATTTTCAAACAGATATTCATATTTGTTGCAAAAGATGACATATATGATTTAATTATCAAATAGACATTTGCATCTGTTATGACAGATGACTGAGCTGTTGGAAATTTTCAAATAGCTATTTATATCTGTTGTAACAAATAACATATTTAATTTAATTAATTATCAAATGGACATTTTCATCTGTTGTTACAAGTGATTGAGCTGTTGGAATTTTTAAACAGATATTTATATCTGTTATAACAGATGACAGAGTTGTTCAGATTTCTATACAGATGTTTATATCTGTTGCAACAGATGGAATATCAGTTTGAAATTTTTTTTTCTTTTAATTTTAAAGCAAGCTTCTGTCCGAGTAGATAAAGTAGTACCTACTACTAAAGACGGTAAAAACTGTTTCTTGGATGACTCAAAAGTGAGTTCATTGAGCAATCTTATCTTGTCTTTTCAATGTCACTAGTTTTTCTCGTGCCCCTTAAATTATTAATGAAATTAATGAATATTAATTAATAAATATTGAAAACCCCCACGTCTACATACACAATACATCTATAGAAATTATCTCATCTCTCCTACTTTAGATGCAGCCCTAAATTTATTTTATTCAACTCTAGTCTTTTTCTTTCTCTCCTCTTTAGGGTTATCACGATCTTTTTATCTCTTTTCTCTTCTCTTCTCTTAAAGATCCTTTCGGATCTAAACCGATCCCATCTTTTCTCGACTAAAATTATTGTTTTGATCCCCTTTTTAACATTAAGGTATGGTTCATTATTGCTCGTTCATTCTCGTCTTCTTCTTTGCAAGTTATTTACATCTGTTTTTTATTTAATTACTATTCATCGATAACATATTTATTAAAAAAATTTGAAGGAACTTTTAAGAATTGAATAAATGAACCAATAATTTTTATTACAATATGCAAAAAAAGTCATCTATTGGGAAAAGTTTAAAAGCCTTGTTGGCAGTATCATTTTTTTGTATGTATTTTGTTTGTTTGTTTATTGTTGATGTTGTTATAGATGTTGGTGGTGGGGTTAGCATTGTTGGAACTTGTGGTGTGGTATTGTTGATGGTGTTAGAACAAAGGATGTTGCTTCTTTGTTATTGATGATGTTGTTGGAACAAATGTTGTTGTTACTTTATTGTTGATGTTTTTTATTTATAGGTTATGCTGTTGTTGATGTTGCAACAGATGAAGAAACTGTTGGAACAAATCAAACCACTAGCAAGGCTGGTTTGATGTATTCCAACAGATTCCACATCTGTTGCAACAAACTCCACATCTGTTGCACCAGACTCTACATCCGACGCAACAGAATCTATATCTATTACAACAGATGGATAATGTTCTTTCTATGACATCAATTTTTTCCTCTTCTTTGTAGATACAAGAAACTGAAAGTTGATCAACTTTTACCCGACCATTACAAGAGGTTGTAGTAAAGATGGATTCGGAGGAATAAGCTGCATGCA